>NC_134329.1:5918846-5983846 GCF_964195595.1 Calonectris borealis
GACATTCCAGCAACAAATGAACTCCCCTAAACAAGAATTTTCCTAATGAAATATTAACAATGAAGGGAAGCTGGCAGCCGGGCTGAACACTTTGGCTCGGCTGGTGAAGCGATTGCTGTGTTTACCACCTGGGGGAGGCTCCCGGCTCCCCCCCTCCCCAGGGGCCGCAGCAGCTGGCCGGCTCCCGCCTGGGGTGGCTCTGGCAAGGGACCTTCTCGGCGGCCGGGGTTGCCCCAGTGGCACACTGCATCCCTCTCTCTCTCCTAAGCAACTGCCAGCACTTATTCCAAGACCAGGATAGATGAGGTCAAGGTTTGCTCTGGAAAGATGCTGAAATGAAGCAGAGGGAAAGCAAAGGCGTGTTCCTGCCATCCCACTGCATTCTCTGTCACGGTGTTGTTTGGGGTCTCTGCTTTGTTCATGGTCCCCTTGCCCCTCTGCTTGCCTTTTCAATGACAGCATTCCCAGGCACCCGCTGTCAAAGCTCTGTGACAGCCTTCCCCTTCCCCCACCATTCCCGAATGGATAACACTCGCTTATTGTTAGTAAAAGCACTGGGAAGTGAGGAATTTGGGGCAGATTACTTTGTCACTGGGTGCTGGGAACTCTGTGTGGCACAACCTGCTTTGTAACCTGCTCAGAATTAAAGTAAGATGCGAGGTGTATTCGCGTAGGGAGAGCACTCCAGCTCTCGGCTAAGGGAGTCTCTAAGGGCTGCCTAGGTTGTCACCTGCCCTCGCTTTCAGGGGGTGCAGTCTGAGCAGAACATGCAGTTTTACCAGCTCTGCCTGGTGTCAGGGACTCCCTTTCCCTCTGTCTCCTTCTGTCAGACTGAACTTCCATTTGGCATTTGTGGTTGTTGCTCTCCCTGGTGTCTAGAGCGAACGGGACCTTCCCGCAGGGACTGAGGGTGCTGAGCTTCCCTGGGGGCTGAGCAAGAACCCGGGTGCTGGGGTGCGAGTGCTGAACACCGGCAGGAGCAGACAGGGAAAGGCTGGCAGTCGCAGCAAGGAGATCCTGGGAAACTGCAAGAACAGTTGGAAAATAAGGAAACAGGCTGTCCTAGAAAAGTCGAAGTTCAGTGCCTCAGAGAAAAAAAATGTGAGCAGGCTTGGGATGCCGGTCTTCTAGAGAGCACCGCTCACGTGCAAAGGGTTTGTAAAGCAGAAATAAGAAAGATAAATGCGCATAGGTGTCTGTGTGATTTAATCTGAATTATCATATTGCTTATGTGTGTCAAAGTAAAAGATGCTTGTGTTTAGGAACTCTTTGAAGTATTTATTGTAGTGTTTCCTAAAGAATTAAACTGTTAATTCAGAGAGCTCAGCTGGATTTACTGTTGTCTGGCTGACTTGGTGAGACAGTTGGGTTTGCCAGATTTCTGTGTTTCTGCAGGCAGATGTACTTCATGCGAACAGATCAGTTTGCTCACACGCAGCTCGCTCTGACACATGCTGGACCCACTGGAACCAGTAGGCATACACCAGCCACGCACAGGGGTACCGCAAAGGGTTTCTAAGGATTACTTTCATATTTTAACTTTAACATTGCAGAGCTCTGCTGTAGCAGTCAGAAGGACAGTCATACCTTTGTCCATTTTTATTGAGAACTGCTTCTAAAGTACGATGAAGCTGATAAAAACGTGTGTCACACCATACCAGCTTCAAGGCTTTCCCCTGGGAATTGAAATGCCGCTCTGGGACCCAGCGAACCCAGCAGTGTCTCGGCCCTCGTGGAAATATCATCTCCAACAGCACCTTGCCTCGTTAGATGCTTCTCCACTTCTCTAATTGCCTCCCTCAGACCCTCTCCCCTTCAGAAGCAGCCATGTCCCCTTGTCCCAGCACCCTCCGGTCCCTTCCCCGCCCTCTCTCTTTGTGGTGGGGAGGGAGCGGGCCCCGGTTCATTCCCCGCTGGCTGGTGCTGCTGTCGCGGGAGGAGTCGGCTCTTGGGGCCGAGACCCCGGTGCCCGAGCTCTGCACCCGTGACTCTGCCCTTTGCCTTTTCCTCCCTTCCCTTTCCCGGCAAGCGTCTCCCAAGGACGAGCCCTCGGGGGTGCCGGGGACAGCCCCACACGCTTGCCACAGGCCGGCGTCCGTCTGCGCCCTGGGGCCGGGGCGGAGGCAGCGGCGGTGACAGAACATCGTTTTGAAACAGTCACCGGTGCTGGAAGTTAAACCTGCTTTTTGTTAGCAAGGAAAACCTCATCAACACCCGAATTTAAGAACAAACAAGCCTCCTGAAACTTGTGCTTTTCCAGCCTTCCTCACGCTTACTTTACTGTGTAGTTTAATTATCAAAATACGCTGCACAGCAGCACCATGATTCCCTCTCCAGAACGCTCCTTTTCTAGCATTCTGCGATTCTCCACGACCTCAGAGGCTAAAGCACTTAAGTTGCCCTTGAAGACAAAAAGAGAAAGTCTTGTTCGAGGTGAAGCCAGTATCTATCCAATTTTCAGCTGCCGTCACATCGAAATGAGAAATCTGAGGCAGAGCCAGGCACAAATAGCTGATAACAGACTTTCAGGTGCACCTCTTCACTTATCACTTCTAGGGTCACCTCTGTTTCTAAAGACTTGTTTTCCTTAAAAAAAGATTGCTTAGGACATTTAACAGTGTGGTGTTGTGATAACAAAACCCTCTGAGGCTTTGGTTTTATGCCTGGGCTCCTGTAGACATGCAGAGTCTCCCAGTGCCGGCATTCCTGAATTTGTTTCTGAAATGATTTCGTGGATCAGATCAGCCAGCGCTGGAAAGGCAGAGCTCTCCCTGCAGGACCCTTCCTGCCCCACTGCTGCCACGTGCTGGGTCTTGGCTGTTGCGGGATGGTGGCGGCTGTGACCAGCAGCTGGCAGGTCCTCGCTTGTCCCCGGGTCTGGGACACGGGTCTCTTCCCTCCCCTGCTCATCCCCTCGCCCGTAGCCCCCTCGGGATGGGATGTGACCCGCTGAGGGCCCGAGACTGAGCCCAGCCCAGCGCAGAGAGAGAGTTGTGAACTGACTGAGACACAACTCGTTTTGAAACAGGGCGTTTGGCACATACGGGGAGATGCACACAGACTGGCGCACAGATTTGTTTAGCAAACAATAACCTGTGTTTTGTGCATGAATAAATAATTAACCTTATTTAAAAGAAGAAAAAAACCACTTTTGCTGCTACAAACCTCCTCTTCCCTGTCTGTTGGGCACAGCGGCGTCCCTGAGCCTCCCGTGAGCGTGTCCTGGGGCTCAGGAGGTGGCACCTCTGATGCTCTCCTTTGCCAGTGCTCGTCGTCAAGGGGACACGGCGCCCAGGGGAGATCCCCCTCCAAACGTGCATGCCAGGTTTACAGCCAAGCTGAAGGCTGCGGGCTCCATTGCCTGACCGCTTCTGTGGCTGCTGCTGGGGAGCGGGGGAGCAGACCCCCCCACCTTCGCTTGGTCGGCTGCTGGCTCCATTCTCACACTCGAGCACAATAGTTTTCTGTGCTTCATTTTCTCGTGTCTGCTTTAGCCCAGATTTCTGTGGAAGAAGCAAAGCCTCTCTCCCATCTGCTCATGAGATCATTCCTGTCTGAACAATCCAGCCTGAGGAAGCTTTTGTGGACAGCCAGCCTCCAAGTCCTCAGTTGTACTCCATCATTTCTGCTTCTGCACTCAATTAGACTCGCGAAACGCTGCGAATATACGAGATGTGAAAAGGTGCTGCAGTTTTGCTTGGCTGAGCGAGGCGTTCTCCTCTGCTCCCCAAGCACGTGGCCCAGCAAACATGCTGCTTTCTTGTCCAGGGGCCGATTCCTTTCTCAATTCAGCCCAGCACCAGAAAGGCTCAAACTCCCTCTCTGATTTGTGTCACCATGGCCTCTGAGTCTTCTGCTGCTCTGCCTGTTCGGGCTTCTGCCTCCCCAAGGCTTTACATTTTGAATCATTTTTTTGACGCTGAGGATGCTGTAGGTTGGATGTAATGGGTTTCTCCCCATTTCCCTGCCCTGACACTGAGGTGTGAGCTCTGAAGGAGAAGACAGAAGCCCTGGGAGTTCAGCAGGAGAAAGCTGGGGAAATCAGCTCCTCATGCTGGGAAGATAGCACAGCCACCAGAGCCCCTGTGCTGAAATGGCAAGAGCTAAATTCAGGCAGAGACAGTCAAACACACGCCTTCCTATGCAAGGGAATAATCGTATGTATCTGAAGCTCTGAGCACCGGATAGCCACTGTGTATTGTACATTAAACCAGAAAACATTCTCCCGCTGTCTCTCCAGAGCTGTACCTACTCTACTCTCGCTGATGGGGCAAAAGGAGATAATGGAGACTAATTCCAATAATAGCTTGCTATCATTGAATCAGCCCCATGGCCATTCGGTGGAAAGGTAGATGCGAAGTCCCGGGAGCAGTCGGTGTCTGCAGGAGTTCTTGCCCATGCTGCCTAGACCCCACCCTCGACTGTCCTTCCTTCTTTTCCACTTCAAAAGCGTCTCTCTCCAGTGCTAGAGAATAACTGTAAAAAAGGACCCAAGATCCCATCCTCATCAGGGATGAATAGGGTAAGAGAGAAGGGAGGAATTTAGGTTACGTGTGACTTACACAAAGAGAGCCAAAAATGTCATTCTTGGAGAAGGAAAGGAGAACTCTCAAGTATTTTTGTGCCGTTGTTATTTCCTATATATGTTTTAAGACACATTTGGCTCCTGCACAGACCTCCCCTGTAACCAGCACATGTACATTCAGCCTGTAGCTTGGCTCCAGCTCTTGACCTGGAGAAAAGACCTCACTGCTTGCAGGGACCTGCTTCAATCAACTCCCCTTATTTCTTCTTCTGCAGAGTTCAAGCTCCTCCTGCCATTGGCATCAAGTTTCCTTATTCCTATAACATTCTTGTACTTGCCAGTCAGACATGCTCTTGTTTTCTTTGTCACTTTGAAGTCAGTTGTCACTTCGAAGTCAGTTGTCACTTCATGGGCAAATCCAAGCACAGACTCGAGAGAACCTGAAGGTGAGGATGCACGACCTAGTGCCGATGCACCACAGCAAGTGCCTCATTCATCCTGCACTGCGAGGTTTTGGGTGTCAGCGTTGCATGAGTCAGGAGCACCCACAAGCGGGACGGCTCGCCATGAACCAGCACCGCGCAGCCATCCCCCGGCAGGCGTGCGCGGCGCCGCTTGCCAGCGACGGCAGAGGAGCCGTATCGACAGCCAACGTCCCCGCGGTGTCTGACCTGGCACCTCCCTTGGTGCTGGTCAGCAGGAGCCTCTGTGGGCTTGGGACTAACGGTGGGTCCCGAATAGTGACCAGACCCCAGGCAGAGCTTCTTCTTCATTCCATCATCCCCGAGTTTCCAGGGCCAAATATGAGGCAGAGAAAAGGATCCTCCATATGTGCCTTGCCAAACACTCGCAGATGCAAGCCCAGATGGCAGCTCCCACTCTGCAGTACCTTCTCCCTGTTCTTTTCACGGTGTCGGGAGCCTTCTTTGGTATCAGATGCCGAGTGTGTGTTTGCTGTTTATGTGCAGAGAGACTGGAGCTCCTATTTCAGAACAGGGACGGGAATGGAAGAGAAATCATTTGTGCTGATTGCTAATTTGAATACTTCTTTTTTTTTCAGCTCCAGCATCAGCAGATGTACCTTTGAATATGAAACAAGGACACAGCACGTCAGCTTGCCTGCGTATTTTGACACCAGTGCTGCACCTTGTTTTGGACTAGCAAGGCTGGTCTCAGCGCAGGCCAGTCTGGGATCCAGCCCATCTCATCCCGGTGGCAGACAGCAGGTCTGCTGCTGCAGGCAGCTCTGCCTGCCCTCGCCTGCCCGCGCTGCCGGCGGGGATGTGGCGGAGCCTCCTGGGTGCGGCTGGAGCCGAGCTCCTGCCCGACACCGCACCTCTGGGTGGCCAGGCAATTATTCGGCTAATTCCCGTCGCGTTGCAGACCGGGCGCAGCGCCGCGCAGGCTGCTTCGCATCGCGCTCGCGCTTGCCAGAGAAATGCTAGTGATCCCTTGCCAAGGGCGATCCCTCCCCGCAGCCAGGCCGTGCCCACGCCAGACCAGCCCTTCCCGCGGGCGAGGGACGTGCTCGAGCGCGGGGCGCTGACACCCTGCGCCGCTGGCGTCAGCTGGGGACATCTGTGACCCCCTGCCAGCCCCGAGGGAAGGGAATACCTGTCAGCGTGCCAGAGCCCTCAGATGTCTCTTTCTTACAGAGAAGATTTCGGGATAAAAGCTTCAGTCTAATTTATTCCATCAGTGTAACAGTTAAGCATTCAATTACAATATTGGAAACAGCTTTGCAAAAGAACAGCATAGGAAAAGCAGGGAGGACTTGCCGAGCTCGGCGGTGCTGGGCGTCTCTGCCCCTGCCCCGCGAGCTCGTCCCTCCTGGCGGCTCGCTAGCTACGGGGGCCTGGTGTCACACCCTTTGACATGGGGGTTTTCTCCCCAAAACACAGAGGTGTCACCATTGCCGTCAGGGAAATCTCCCTCCTGTGCTCCTGCCTCTCCCTCCCCTGGGAAGCAGCTTTATGAATTGGTCGCTTCAAGTTCTTGCAAAACTGCAGAAGTTCCCCATCCTCCACTTCTTATCCTGGTGCCCCAATAACCTGGAGAACAAACGAAAATTGTCGTTTTTGAGACTGGTGAATCATTGAGCAAATTCAGCAAAGGTGAGGAACTGACAGAAAGCTGCGCCCAGGCAGCTCCGGTGTCAGGGGCGGCAGTGAATTTGGGGAGAGAAGCTGGGACTGGATGACTGAGCATGAGAGCAGACATACGGGAGAGCCTGGGACAAGAGCTGGAGGCACCGGAGGGCTGGGACCTGTGACCTGGGTAGGGCTGGCTGGTGCTCCCACTGCCAGAAGCTGCCTGCATGGTTTGGGCATCCCAGTTCTGGACCAGTGGCCCACACGGAGATCAGGACACTGGGACGTGGCTGTGCTTGCTGGGCTTTAGCCTGTGGATTATAGGCACCGACTTTCAGGAGCACCAAATTCATCCAATTTAAATAAACAAATCCTGAAAATAGGGGTTTGTAATTGAAATGCTGAGAGATTCTTATCAATAGCATCAGAGGGTGCAGTGTTGTAATAAGCAGTCCCTCTCAGATGCTAGGAGTTATTGAGGTTGCTCCATATCTATGACAGTTTAATCAGATCTTGAAAATCAGGGACATTATATTTTGCACCTGCTCATGGAAAAAAAAAGAATGATGCGGCTCCCCGTCATGGATCTTTTATGCACAAGGCAGGCTACCGAGAGTACATAATTCAGAGGGGAAATGGAATTACACCATGAATGAAGACTAAGCCCAGAGTGTGGTTGAATGTCACACTGGGAGGAAGAGGAGCATCTCTTCTTTCCTCTTATCCAGCCTCGATAAATGAGATGCAGGTGAAATTTATGAAGCTTCTTCCACTTCCAGGGAAGAAAGGGAGCTGTGAGCACGAGATACACCAGAAAATTTTTAAGAGAGTATTTTGGAGGTAAGTTGCCCTGGTCAGGATGACCAGAACACGGGGACAGATACATTTGCTTTTCTGTTCCTTTTATAGTCTGGGTATGTGTGACCATGCCTGCTTGCTTGGTTTGTGCATTTACTTATCCTATCATCAGTACTTAAAATGCACGGAAAATACACATCCAGGAGGTTTAAATACAAATCTGTTAACTTATAAGTGGCCTTAACACTTGTGAAAGATTCCAAGTCCTTAGACAAGAAGCAAAATAATGGATTTACTTTTGATTTCTAGAACACCACCCAGAGGTGAGGAGTGAATTCAGCAGAAATCAGAATGGATTTGCTTTCATTTTCCTGTGCAAGAGCAAAAGCAGAGATGTCAGAGAGAGTTCATCATTCAAGTGCATTCATTATCTGTCCCACCTAGGATGTGGGAGACTTCGCCAGAAAGCCGCTACCCTCAGAAAAGCCCCTTGGAGCCTGGTGCAGGGTATTCGCATCTCAACAGTTCCTCCTCTACAATCTACTTATCACAGGGACATTAAATATGTAGAAGCACACATAGGCAGTAGTCACCATAAGGCAATAAACATTTACCCACAGTTTCCACAGTCAGCCATTAGAAGCTGACATTGTTTTCTTTGATTAATCAGTGAACTAAACAGCTAATAACATTGTTCTTAGGGGCCACCACTATGTGTGCCCCCCCAAACCCCACGCACTGGGATACGCTCCTTTCCTGAAGTGGTACCAGCAAAGGCGTCGCTCCTCAGTTCAGGCAGATCCATCTGTGCCTGCGCCGTCCCCGTCCCCACAGCGGCAGCAGCGCTTGCCACCTGCAAAGCCTGAACGGTGACTTCTTGTTGAGCGCTGGTCGCGGCCAATCCCCAGCGGTAAAATAAGCTTGCAAAATGCTGCATAAATACTGCTGAATAATGAGTAGATCTGAGGAAGCCACAATCTGGTCATGGAAAGAAAGGATAAAATATTCATGGCAGATGATTTGTTCAGCTCGGCCGATAGAAATGGTCATGTCAAAACAGGCACAAAACTTCTGCGGCTTTCCTGGTGTTTAATATTCGAACTACAGTTCTTCTCTTTCCCCTTTGGTCTGCCTTGGGTATGAGGAGATCAGACAAAGGCAGAGATGCCTGGAAGGAAGAGGCCGTTCCAGCAGCTGCCATGACTTGTCTCTTGACCCAGGAGGGTCTCCAGACCAGTGACGAGGCCTCCTGAGAGCTTATGGTCACCTGCCTGCCAACAGAGGCTCATGTCCATGGATCATCTCTGTTTGCAGGAAATGAAAGTATTTTTGAGGAGCCCATCGTATCCGAGAGTGCTGTCCTGAAGAGCAGCGTGATCTCAGGGGTAGGTGCAAAAACGAGGAGACCAAGGATGATGCCATGCAGTCGTAACAAAATAAGAAGCTCTCTTAATTCTCCTGCACCAAGAAGTGTCCTGTGAGAAGGCTTTAAGCTATTGTTGAGCCAGAGGGAAAAAAAAGTCTTTTTCCTGCTGGCGTTTGTGTAGCTATTCTGACCCAGGCCAAATGCCTGCCTTGCTCAGATGCTCACCTACCCTGGAAGGCCTCCTAACAACCAAGTACGGGCAAAGAGCACAAAACCTGCCCACTCCCCTCCACAGCTAGCACTAGCACCTTCATCTTTTTTCCACACCTGGCTGCTTGCCACAATGTGTGGCATCTGGTGGGATGCTGCAGGAGCAGGGGCCAGCTCAGCAGCCGAAAAAGTGGACTATGATGTCCTGATCCTTAGCGTGAACCCCGGAGGCAGGAGCATGGTGGGACAGGGACCTTTTCCCACACTCAGGGGCTGCATTTCCTTTTTCTCTTCCGAAGCCCTTCAGTTTTTCTCTCTCAGCTGCAGCCAGTTGTCATCCTTCCATCCATCCCACATTGACTTTTTAGTCCTCTGAAAGGCTTTTCATTCCTTTTCTGCCTTCCTGAAATAGCACATGCTTCTGCTGGCATTTTCCCCGGCTGCCACGTGGGAAGAAAGCCTGCCCTCTTCAGAGATTTCACACCTCCAGGAGGAGGGTGTGCTTCCCATCAGAGAGCAGCCGCTGCTGGCAGAATTCTCCTCCTCTGCAGAAGTCCACAAGCCCAGAAGAATTCTCATGGCAAATCTTTTCCCTTGCTGGAGAGATGTGATAACTCTTGGACAGGGTCTCTTCTAAAGAACTTGTCACAGGGGAGAACTCCACTTTGAAGTTCTTAATCCCACTCTTCCCTCTGAATGAGCTCCCCAGGATAGAGAGCTTGCTGTTCTCCATGAAACTGAAATGCTTAAAAAAGGAAAGCCTTAAATATTAATGGAGATTCTTGCACTATTTTTGAGGAAGCACTGTGAAACAGAAAGTGCTCTAGGAAATCACCACGCACGTGCGGTTCCCATGCAGCTGAGCGCAGACATCCAAACATCTGCAGCAAACCCGTTACCACGGGCTCCGATATCCCTTCCTAGTTAGGGCTATTTCTACAGAAAGGTTTGGCGAGGGGGCTAGAGTTGGCCTTCTGGCTGCTTCTGGGGTTTTCTTCATGATTACAGGTGATTACATTCTGGTAGCTGTGCACGGCAGAGCTCGCTTGCCCTGTGGTGCTAGAGCCCAGGAGGACGTCGGGGTGCCTGATCCAGAGAAGGATGTCCCTGCCCGTGGCAGGGGAGTTGGACTGGGTGATCGTTACAAGTCCCTTCCAACTCAAATCAGTCTGTGATGATATGATCTGGGGCGCAAACCGTCCCCTGGCTGTAGAAAATGGCATGGTGACTCCTGGCCAGCTCTGAGCTCCTCCCAGGCTACTGTGAGAAGGGTTTGTGGTGGCCACGGCTGTCCCGTGGAGCAGTGCTCAGTGTGCCCTGCAGAAAGGGTCGGGGAAGAGGACGAGCAGAGGCTGGGGAGGGGCTGGCACCGAGTCAGGCCAGAGCTTTCGTGCTGGCCTTGGCACAAGTGTCGGTGGGAGCCCCATCAGATCAAGCCTTTCCTTGTCTCTGTTTGAATGACATCCAGCAGAGCCGAGCGCCTTGTTTTGTTATTTAAACGAACCTGTTTGTCACAGGCAGGAAGGCCCACCCGCGAGCACTCCCTGCTTCGGAGAGAAATGCTGAGCTGCGTACTACGTGTGGCGTTTTTAGGATCGTGGAAGGAGAATCGCACAACCGAACCTCCACAGTGACAGCCGGCCCCCGCGTGCCCGCAGCTACCGCGCTGAATTTTGAATCAAGAAGCGCTGGTTCTGAAAAACCGCCCCAAAAGCAAACAAAGCATTTCTCTGGCTTTATCTGTCCCCACAAGCGAGAACCGGCAAGGAGGGGAAGGGGAGCCGCCGGCGCTGGTGCTCTGTGGAGGTGTCAGACAGACACGTCGGTCAAAGTGCGGGAGCAAGGCAGTCACATCTGATGCCTGCAGTGACCCTTTCTCTTGCATGCCTTAATGCGGGCATGTTTGGTAAGCAGATTCATTCATCTTGTCTGCAAATGTTACTTTAAATCCAGGTGGTTCAGCATAAGAGACAGTTTAGAAATTATGTAGCTTTCTGACTGATGAGGTCCTTTACTGTTGCCATCATTCCCCTAATAATTATGCCCATGCACAGCTCTGCGTTTGATTGTGCTGGAAGATGGATTCACATTTCCTGCAGGCATGCTGGATAAAATGACTTCCGTTTCAAAGCTCTGTTTGCAAAGTTCCCTTTGTTCCTGCTGTGAAATTCCTGCGTCGAGCAGAGCCCATTCTGCTCCGAGACGCTTTTGAACACCATCTGGGTGGGTTCCCCGGGTTGCCTTCAGATTGTTCTCAGGATGCAGTCGGTGCTTGTCATTCAGGCTGATGCATAGGCCAACAAAATAACACCGAGAATAATGTTTTGGTTTAATCTGTTAAAGAAAGAAAGAAGAAACTCAGTTTGAGAGCTGGGCTTTGGGCACTTGGCCTGTCTTTTACCTTTTCAAATGCTTGCTCCCTGGACACAAGTCTGGCTGCCTGAATCAGACCCAGCGCTGATGAAGTCAGTGGACTGATACTGGATGGCAAATAAGAGGAGAGTCCTTTCCCGCTCCTATTTGCTTCTTCAAAAGCCTTCCAGCATAGCCCTCCTGCCCAGCGAGGCTCCCTGGCTTTCCTGCACGAGCCGGTGGCACGTTTCCTTTGCTGGAAGGAAAGCCGGAGCTGCCTGTGGGATCCTGGTGGCCCAGAACAGGCAGAGAGGCCTCTCGAGCATCTGCCTGGAGGACGACGGAAATCTGCATACAGCTGCCAGTGCCTGCTGCGTGCTGGCCAGGCGTTTGCTGCCCTGGGTAAGCATCACTGCCCAGGAGGCTCGGAGAGGCACTTGACAGGGCTGGGGGGAAAAGCACTTTCTGCTGCTGAATGCAGGACACAAAGCAGTCAGAGCCCGAATGGGACGTTTGTACTTCCAGTTTGTGGGTTGTTCCGGCAGCTCTGCCCAGTGCAGAGCCCTCCTGCCTGCATGGTGCGCAGCCCTCCTGCCTGTGCAGTGCAGAGCCCTCCTGCCTGCATGGTGCAGAGTCCTCCTGCCTGCATGGTGCAGAGTCCTCCTGCCTGCATGGTGCGCAGCCCTCCTGCCTGTGCAGTGCAGAGCCCTCCTGCCTGCATGGTGCAGAGTCCTCCTGCCTGCATGGTGCAGAGTCCTCCTGCCTGCGCGGTGCACAGCCCTCCTGCCTGTGCGGTGCAGAGCCCTCCTGCCTGCATGGTGCAGAGTCCTCCTGCCTGCGCGGTGCACAGCCCTCCTGCCTGCATGGTGCACAGCCCTCCTGCCCGTGTGGTGCAGAGCCCTCCTGCCTGCGCGGTGCACAGCCCTCCTGCCTGCGCGGTGCACAGCCCTCCTGCCTGCATGGTGCACAGCCCTCCTGCCTGCGCGGTGCAGAGCCCTCCTGCCTGCGCGGTGCAGAGCCCTCCTGCCTGTGTGGTGCAGAGCCCTCCTGCCTGCGCGGTGCAGAGCCCTCCTGCCTGCGTGGTGCAGAGCCCTCCTGCCTGCGAGCAGGAGCAGCCCTTCAGCCAGGACGCCTGCTGACGAAGCCTCTTGCTGTTGCACAAGAGCAAGGCAGTTTATTTGATTCACCCCATATCGCTGCCTGGGCTTTTAACAATGAAGGGAAACATGGAAAGGGAATATAAACACGTTTGTGTCAGCTCAGAAGCACCTTTTAAAATAAGCATTTGAGATGAGCCTTTGAATGGATTTTGGTATCAGAAGGGTCAGTAGTAGGATGTTACGGGTAGTCACATCCCCAAGGGCAGTGAATTCACCAAGGGAGAGGGAACTTGCAGGTCAGCTGGGGTGCAGCTGTGAACAGCTCTTCATGCACTGCAGCCGCCAGCGCAGCACAAGGTGTATTGGAGACTGCCCGTCCTGTGCTGCTTCGCTGTGGGACCGGACACGGCCCTTGTTCTTTGCTGATACACAGAGGCATTATTGTAGCGGGAGGCATCCAGCATCCCTGGGCCTGATCCGTCCCCTCGGCCGTGCCCTCTCCTCGGGGACTCAGGCCCCGGGGCGGAGGGGGCAGGGCTGCGCTCTCCGCCATGGGGGCTCGGGTGCGGCGAGTCCCGGGAGGTGCTGGTCATTGCGGATAAGCAGCCGCACTTTCCCAGGTACTGAAACATCATCCACATGAAGGCACTGCACGGTAAATTTGTTGTAGGTTTTTTCTGCCGAGATTTTGTCACTCTGAAAGGACTGTGGGGAAGACTCGGAAACCTGGGTTTAGAAGCTGCATAAACTTTTTATTTGAACAGTGTCATGATGAACTGCATCCTCCTGTACAAAACTGCTCATATCGATGCTAAACCAGGGCTGAAATACAGGTGAAAATGAAATACCTTTCTGTCCCTCATTTTCCGTGTGCTCGGGCTCTGAGTGCAAATGCTGTATTCAGTAACGATGGCAATTAGACAGGAGGGCTACATTGCAATTGTGAGTGTGACAAAAGGAAAACAAAGCTTTTGGCTTACTCGGTGTGCAGGGGTAAAGGAACTATTGAGCATTTTAGGAAAAATACCGGCTTACACGTCTTTTTTGACCTGTCTGGCACACAGCAGTAAATAGGAGCACAGACCTTGCCAGGCTGTATTGGACCAAGGTTTGTCTAGTCTCATGTCCTGTTTTTGGCAGGGACGTGAACTGAAAGAATTCCCCATGAATGCACTCAAAAAGAACAAGCTCCGTTCTGCTCCCTCGCATTTAGCAGCTGACACATGGAGCATCCACGGTCCTTTATAAGTTATTGCCCTTTTGATGGTGGCTGTTTGTGCTTTCATCTGCCTCAGCTCCTCCTGCTCCTGCCTGACCTGTACAGTGCTCTCGACCCGACGGATGTCTTGAGGCGGTGAGTTCCACTGGTTAACAAAGATATTGAAAAATAATTACTCCCACTTGGCACTTTATGGTTGCTAAATAAAATGAAAGCTGGATGTATGTGTGATAGTCAGAAAGCATCATGTGTACAGGGAGCAGAGCTTTGGACCCAATCGGTTATTGGTGTTCTAGGAGATTGGGATATGCTTTACTTTTCATTTTTGTTTACTAATAGCTTTATGAAGCCTTACTTGCAAAAACTACACCCCAGACACTCTATCTTATAAATCTTCTTATGTACTTCTATTCTATTTTGTTCATGTTAGGGGTGAATCTACAGATGCTAGGGCATGCCGCCATTCCTGCACCTGAGCTGGGCAGAGCAGAGCCCAACCACCTCCCGGCCAGCAGCCGCGGGAGCCGACACCGGCGGCGTTCAGAACCCCTGCGTCCCGTGGCTCCAACAGCCCGCGGCCAGCGGCTCCAGCGGCTTCAGGCAGCTGCCCAGCAGAAAGGGCCAGGCTGTGCGTGCTCCGGGCAGGCAGCAGGGCAAACCCCACAGCCTGCGGAATTTCTGGATGAATTGGGAAAGTTGAGGCAACTGGGATGTTATTATGCCTGCTCATATAGTCATTGCCAATTAGCATTGTAAAGTGTTTGGTGAGACAAAGCTCCAGGACCCCGATTTAGAATTAATTTCTGCAGTGGAGCTTTGAGTCCAAGTTAATCACTGTTGGATTTGGGATTACCATGCTTGTAGGAAAGGCTGCTAAACCCCCCACTTTTGTCATGATCCAGCAGCTCATAGGGCTTAACTCCTGACTGAAGGGAAATGTGCATGTCAGAGGGTTTTGTGATCCCTACGGGGCATTGGAGCTGCTTCGCTGGTAGAGGAGAAGGAGAAGGAGGGCCCTCACACACTGTTTCATTTTTAAAATGATTAAATTGAAGTTGCACTTAAATTCAAATCAGCCATTCAAATTAACAATTCTAATGTTCCTGATCTATTGATCTGTTGGCTAAGACCATTTGGAGCAGACTGTAATTAAACCACAAAAGCCTGGACACCAGAAACGCTGAGGGAACAGCACAATAGCTAGAAGAGACTCATGCAGTTCTGGCCTTAACCCGTTAAGCCCCTTTTTTTCTGGAAAAAAAGCATGCACTATTTCGGCAGCCTCCCCAGCAGTGCTCGGGGGGGCAATGCCAGGACGTGCCCTCCCAGCCCAGCGCGGCGGGGAAGGTGTTTTCCCAGCGATGCTTCGCAGCCCAACGGGATGTGGGACAGGACACCCTCCTGCCTTCCACTCTTCAGGATTTCAGCTAAAAGCAGTTGCCCCATCTGCAGAGACCGGTGAGATCAGGGCGGGTGCAGGTGTCTCCCGGTAAGGCAAAAGGCCAATACAGGGAAATCCAGTCCCCAGTGGCTGTTTACTCTGGCTCCCGGTCGAGGCTGTGGTCAGCGGTGGGTGTGAGCCTGCGTTTGGTGGGTCTCAGTCCGTTTCCAGTATCACAGAATTGTTTTGTGTTGGTCCTTAAATCTGCCACTGGCAACACTTTTCTATTTCCACGGGGAGAACCGGGGCGCAGCCCACGGAGCGAGCAGGGCAGTGCCTCCAGTCGGCCGGTCCCTGCTCCCGGTAGCTCTGCAATGTCTCCTGCATCACCTCTCCTGTTTGCCCAAACCTTTCTGAGCAGCTGCCAGCAGAGAAGACAAACCAGAAGGTAAGGCCGGGGGGCTGCATGGGCTGCCACAGCCATCGCCCTCACAGCAAGGTTTGTCCCAAGCAGGTAGGTACCGTGCTTTGTCCGTGCAGAGATTTGGATTCTGTGCATTGGCAGAATCTGGTCTTGACTCCCATCTATGGCTTTTGTTTTTTTTATAATATAAGCAGTATTTTTTTCCGATGCTTGCACTACTTTCCCACAACAACGGTCTAAGTCTGTTTATTGATATATTTTTTTCCCCCTGTGTGCACTGGATTTGGTGGGCTTGCAGAAACCCTCCAGATGATCTGGTAGAAGAAGGAAGTGAGGTCCCAGGCTGAGCTCCGGGCGGGTGCAAGCCCAGGGCAATGGTTACAGGGATGGACACGGCGCTGCCGGCTGTTCCCAACAGGTCTATTGACTGGGCTTTTATAAACACCAGCCTTAATTTCTGCACAAACACTTCTATCAAAATGGAAACCTAGATACTGAATAATTATTAGGAAAAAAGGTTTATTCCTCCATTCTATTTTGATTTTAATTACAAAAGGTTAGCATTTTTCATACAATTTAAAGAGAAACGAGGCAGGAAAAGGTCAAAGCACAAGGGGCCTTGAACATCTCTAATCCCATAATGGAGAGCAATACAAGGCTCTAATATTTGAACAATCAACATGGACTTTTGTTATGAAGACCAACATGTGATGGAAGAAGGTAAGAGGCTTTTAGATCTATTAGAAAACTGGTGTGCTGGGAACGGAGGGGAAATGATGATGGGAAAATTAAAATTCAGCTCCAGCAGAAGGTTGCAGTGTTCAACTTGCAGCTCAGTGCATCGATCTGTTCCAGCATTTGACTTTCAACCATGACAAAACTGTGGGCAAATTAATTGTTCTCCAGGATATTAGGCATCAGAGTCTATTAATCCTCTCTGGAGTCGGATGCTCCATGAATACTAATGAAAACTGAGCGCTGCAGTCATGCCTTTCCCGGTCTGACTCAATGCTGTTGCTGCTGCCGCTTCCATGGGGGGCAGGGGGAGGGAGGGAAGCCCTGAATGCCAGTCAGCCATTTGCTGCTTTTATTCAGATTTAAGGCTGATTACAATTGGAAAGAATAGCGTAATATGGCAAATCCTCCTCCCGAGCCGGGGAGGGTCTGAAAATCAGAAAGCGAGAGGCAATGTTATGTGTTTTCCACAAGGAAAAAAGTGAAAAGCATAAGTTATTTATGCAAATTCGAGATCTGTATTCAGACATGTTTTAAGGAAGATCTCAGGAAATCATTTCTTAATTACACATATATATTGCACTTACTTTGCCTGCATCCAGGCTTTCTTCTCCCAGACTAAAACATGTGGAATAAGTCGCTCGTTTCTTGTTATTGTTTTACAAACACACGAAATTTCTCTCGGCTCTTTATTTCCCTTTCAAAGAGCCCTCCCCCTCCTCTCCCCAAAACCTCACAATGCTCTTCAGGGGAAGGAGCCCTGCTCTGGGAGCCTCTGCAGATTAATACTTAGCACTAATCTGCATATTTCTATAAAGGAAATGGAGGCTGCAGGAAAGGGATATTGAAGATGTTTTACCTTCACTAATGCTGCACATTTAAGTAATCCTCTGGAATTCCAGCACAGCTTTAATCGTCCAGACCCAAGTCAGGACCATATTCTGTATAATTAATCCACAGAGCATAATGTTGCCTGGTGAAAGTGAATACTCTTCCAAATATTTGTCCAGCTAGTGTGTCAGAGCTCATCCAACATATGTTATTCCAACTTCTGATTTTGTTTCAGAATCAGGTTGCACTAAAACAGCAAAGTGAAAGCGGCAATACTGGGCTTTAAAACAAGCAGCTCTCCATTGACGACCTAGTGTTACATTCTCATCTAGATGCATGGAAGTTCCCTGTGGATCAAGATGAGAATATATTATATTCACCATGCTGTATCCTTTTGTTTCCCCTTTCCCCTTGCAGTTGCACATAACACTGTATTTACAGCTCACAGATTGCTGCAATGATGGCATTTGCAGTGAATCAGCAGGGCTGAAAAATTTGGGTAACGAGGGACCCCCGAACAGGTTGCCAGGCCATTTGTTTGTTCAATGGGGTAATCGGTAACGTGCGAATCGCTGCAGAGGGCTTGCCCTGTGCTGAAACCTGCAGGCATCAAAGAGCTACTCAAATTCTCCAAGCCATATTGTTTTGGAAAGCCCACGTGCGAGGACAACATGTGGAAGTGCCGAGCTCTTACCCAGTGAACCGGGACTACGCAGGGGTAAGCTTTTCTGAGGCTCCCATTTTCACCAGAATGGAAATACTGCAACGCAAAGAGAGCAAAGCTATTAGTCTGCACTCTAACTGAGAAGATATTTATGTCTGTGCAAACACAGCACGCGCCTTCCGCATGATTTGGAGCCAAATGCAGTGTTACTTAATTAATGCATATGTAACACACAAGGCTATTACACCTATTAGGGCTCTTGGACAATTAAAATTCCAGTGGTCCTCTCTACTGACGGGTGTCCATGACAAAAGGTTGAAAATCTTCTCTGTCCATAAACAACCGGCAAGGGCCAGGAAAAAAAAAAACAACAGCCAGAAAACAGTTTTCAGGTTTGCCTCAATTTATGAAAGAAAATGTGAGAGTCTTGCTACCCAGCATCGGTCCGAGTGTGAGATGTTCGCCCCGGGGAGCTGGTGAAAGCACGTTGCATCCTCCGGTCCCTTTACACTTCCTCTTATTCCCTCTGAGCGCTGCAGTGTTCAGACAGAGCTGTAGCAGGACTGAGAGGATGATGGTCGGAGCAATGGCAGGATGGTTCACTGCAGGCTTTAAATCACCAACAGTCCTGTAAATCCCAGCTGGGTTTGCTGGGGGAGAGCAGAGGAACTGTGGCTGTCCCACTTCCAAACAGCCGTGTTCCCTACGCCCCTGGACGTTGCCTTTCAAATTTAGATCAAGTGCCACTTCCATTAGTCACATAAAGGCTGCCGTTCCAGGATGCGGATGCTGGTGTAATTACACTGTTCAGCTTTCAAGGGACAGCTTTCAAGGTCTTTGCCCTTGCATCACCTACATCTCTCTGCTTCCTGGATTTGACCAGCACCAGAGCAGGAAATCTCATGAGAAACCAGGAATCAATGAAACTCTGTGGGAAAACTTGTTCTTGAGATGTTTCCAGCTCAGGTTGGGTCCTCAGAGGCTGAAGCTTACCAGAGCCGCAGTGCTGCTCTGGGCAATACCTTCTGCTCGCACATCACAGCCGTCGCCACCACTGACCTTGGGGCCACGCCGGCCCTGTGCTGCGCTGCTGGGGTAAACCCGCCACCCCCTGCTTGCGGTGTTGATGGTGTGGGTGCAATGTGTGGCCAGTATGTGACTATCTGATACCTCCCCTGTGCTGACCTGTAGCACACGTTTGGTCTGTGGGTTAGCTCAGTTCTCCTGGCCTTGTGCAGAGATCACTCCTTTATTGCCTTTAAAATCATGAGGAGGAGGTATTAGCGCTTGGCATCTCTCTGAGCGAGGCACTGCCCCCGTGACGGGCTGTCTCTGCAGGTTTCCAGCCCCACGGAGGAGGCACCAAGGGGCGGACAGGTCTGGATTAGCCCCGCAGGTCAGGGCAGGGTGTACGGTGTGAGCAGCTGGGGTGAAACGGGAGCGGTTCTCGGGGGCACAGGCAAGGTAGGGGCGAGGGGGGCAAGCACCATGTGGTGACCCAGTGGCAGCTGATGGGGAATGGTACATCCTCCTCCTCTCATGGGCTCGGCACATTTACAGCGACAGGCATGGGAGTGCCAGGAGAGGGGGGACAGGTCCGTCCATCCGTGCTGCCCTCCTTGCTCACCGGCAGTTGGCACCAGGTCTTGCCACGCTGCCTCAGGTGGGCTGGAGCCCTGGCACAGCAGAAGGTGAAATGGCACTTAAAAGTGCTCTGGGAAGCAATGACCAGGAGATGTGTTTGCTCTTTTGGTGCCTTCTGCAGTGGCTGAGCTCATATTTCTGTGCTCTTGGCATGTGGCGTGTGTAGAAGAGAAAGCGGCTTTTGCTCGTCATCCCCAAATGCAGCTCAGCTCTGCGCACAGCCGGCCTTTCCAGGACACCATTAGTGTCCCCATTTCTGTGCGCGGGGACTGATGCACATGGAGCAGTGGAGGTAAAACCCAGCGGCAGGGGATGAACGAGACCCCCGCGATGCTGCTGGGGCTTGCCCTGGAAGCGGCTGGGAGTGGGGACGGTGGTCGGTGCTGGCCAGCCCGGCTGTGGGTCTCCTGGAGCTGGGGCACAACGTTCCCCATCGTGGAGCTGAAGCGAGTCCGTGGGGCCGGTGTGGGGTGGGACGCTCCCGCGGCAGCGCTGGGGCGGCGGGGAGGCCTGCCCGGAGGCTTGGCGTGCGAGCTGCCTCCCGCCCTGCTCCGCATTACCCAGGTCCTGCCTCCCATTTCAGAAAAGCTGACTTCAAATAAAAGAGCTCTTTGAAAAATCACGAGGCATTTTATTCATGATTAGGTTTTGTCCAAAGTCTTTTGACAAGAAAATAGGTGATCCAGCTCAGAGAGCTTTTCTTTTCTAGTACATAAGAAACCCATTACACATCTTTTTTAAAAAACAAAAACTTTCTTATTCTCTTTGAGCGAGTGTGGCCAGCTGTCAAAGGAGCAAACTCAGCCTCCAAATGGATTTAATACAAAACAGACCCCGCAGACTGCCTTGTGCATTGTTTAACCATTGCTTCAGTTTCCCCTCTCCTCCTTTGCTGCATCAGGTACTTGCCATGTAGAGTCATAAGTTTTTAATGTTTAAAATATAACACATTGTTTCAGTTAATGTAATTGTCCTCCTCCCCCCCACCTCCTCCCCTCTGGTTTTATCTCCTGTCTCTTACCAGTGGTTTTAGTGTGATGGCAGCTTTCTCTTCTCAGAAAGGAGGGTTCGGGCAGCCCCTACCCCTGGGTCAGCTCAGCGCCGAGGTGTCCTCTGGACGGAGCTGCTCTCAGCCTCACGTGCACCTTTTCCATCATATTCCTCTTCCCTTTTAAATCCCCTTTTAAATACACTGGCACAACTTGTGACTTGTAGGGGCAGGATCAGACCGCAGTGTCCGAGGCTGGGCGGACGGCCAGCTCCGCAAGGCCCTGGTGCTGCTGCCCTGCAGGACGACCTTCAGTTGCGGTGAGCCCTGCGCTAACCGGGAGCTCCGCGGCTCTGCCGAGGTGCAGCCTGAGTGGCCGGGGCTGGTGCCAGGGGGAGACCTGGGACCGGCAGCGCGGTGCCCCGCTCTGAGGGATTTCGGGTGAGCCGCTTCTGGAGACTGAATCTGCAGCACCCTTGAAACAAGGCTGTAAAAGACTCTCTTGGCGTTTAGTTTCCCTTTTCCCTATCCCTGGTCATACCAATACTTTGGCTACAAACCACACAGATTTAATAAGACAGCACACCCTATACCCGAAGTTGTTATCATTTGCTGCCCCGTTGCCGTATGACCTGGACACAGTTCCTCCTCTCGGTGATGCAAAAGCCACTCTGACCACACACATCCCCAGTGGGAGCCCTGATGACAGCTTGCCTGGGTGCTGCCAGCTCCTCCTGCTCTATGGCACCGAACATTGTGACGACAAATAATGGATGATGACCAGCGCTGAGAAAAAGAATTCCCAAATGCAGGAAGAAAAATCTATTCCCTGCAGCGGAAACCTGAGAGCAAAGTTTGTGTGGGTGTTACATGCAAGTAATTTCCTAACGTTCATTACAGAGATGGGGGCCTCACGGTGGCTGGCACCCAGCAAGCGTTGGGTGCGAGGAGGTCCCTTCCCCAACCACGTGCAATCCGCACCGAAGGACATCAAGGACAGGGAGGGACAGAGCAGGGCTCCCTTCAGCCATGAGATGGCCACAGCAAACGTCCTGATCGTGTTTGTGTCCTGTCGGCAGTGCTGCAGGACAGGAGAAGCAGGACATGACTGTGGTCAGCGCTGGCCTTCCCGGAGGGTCCCGTGCTATCGGGTCGCTGCTGTCGTGACGGCTGTGATAAACTAATCAGTCTCCCTTTGAAAAGCAGTCAAGGTTTCACACTTGCTCCTCCTTGTAGAAAGCTGCTGCAGAGCCTCTGCTGCAGGTCTTCTCACTGGAAGCCCGGCCAGACTGACCGCACACCTTACCTCCGCATCTCCCTTTGAAAACCCGCGGCCAGCAGCCACGGCTGGCTCGCTGTGGGAAGCCTGCCCGGCCAAGTCCTGCGCCAACAGAGCTCCTCGCTTTCCCCTCTCCAAATCAGCCAGGAGGGGATGAACGGCCGCAGTGGAACTGCAGAGCACCCTCGGTGGCATCCCCGACACGGAGTCACTGCATCCCCGTGGCAGTGGGGACACGGGCAGGGTGAGCCAGGGGCAACTTTGGCTCCAGCGTCTTTAAATTCAGCTGTCTTGTCTCTCCTGCTCCCGGGAGGTGTTGGGCACAACGTGAACCACGGTGGCGACATGCACTCTCCTTCTCCCCTGCTCCTGCACCGTAAGCAGTTTACAGCACGCGTTACCTTGTACTAGAACTTGAACGGTGCCTGGCGCAAGGGGATTGATCCCTTATTGATGCCACAGGCATTCGTCTAATGGAAATGAATAAAAATCAAATACTGACAGTGAAAATACGGCTAGGTCTGGAAAGCTATTGACTTTGGGCTCTGCTATTCCTCTGGCATGCTTTCTCTGCTTTTCTTCATACGTTCCACCAGTGGAAAAGGTAACAGGCACACATACTATCTTTACTCCATAACCACACCTCTGTATAGCACAGGTTTGCATGAGCTGTTTTCCTAATCCCTTTACACAGGCCATGCTGCTCTTTCCGTGGAAAAAGATATTGTTAGTTTGTTTTAAAAAAGAACTGAATCCCTGTGGCAGACACAAAAAAAGATTTAATTACAGAGAAAGTAACTATTTATAAGGTTCATTGAACTTTTATGTTTGAAAGAAAAACTCTGAAGGAAAAGGTGCGCTCAGAAGGAAATCCTCCGTGTCGCATAACTGCAGATAAAGGGACTTGGCGAGCTGCACGTTCAGCCTAGCTGTTTGTTGGCTGCTCCCACGTGGGTGGGTTTGGGTGCCTACCCTGGCAAAAGGCAAGGAGCTTGGTTGTCCATCGCTTTGGTGAACATGTGGCATTTCTCTTGGGTCCCTGAGTCTGAAATTACTGATGAACAATCCCTCTTTAGCCACGAGGAGGGGTAACTGAATAGCCAGATGTGGTATTTCCCAGCGAACTCATGTGTTTGTGAATTGCTTCTGAGTTGAAGAGGAGGGAACTGGAAGGAGCAGAAGCCCAAGATGTGGATGAGCAATTTGTCACCGTTACCTGTGGGTTAGCTGTGGTGGACTCAGGAGTGCTAAAACAGTCGGCTGAGGTTGCTGGGCTGCTGGGGCTCAAGCCTAACAAGTCTTGGAATAGTGGATAAAACTGTGTAAGGCCAGTGGCTGTGTCACCAGAGTGTGCAAGGCGAGTGAGATACCCCACCTGGACAACGGTAGACTGGACATCAATCCTGGGCTGACTAATGGAGATGTTGATGTAGGACCAGCTTGATGAAGAATTGAAGAAAAGGGAGCGTTCACTGAAGATGGATGCATTCTTTGAAATTAAATGTATTTTGATATAAGTAAATACAAAATTACACACATCATACAGACTAAGAATGATGTTTTTGTGGCCAGAGCAGGAGACCATATCACATTCCCTAATGCCTTCGCAAAGCACCTGAGGGTTGCAATGGACAGACGACGTAGGCGTACCTCCCTGACCTTGTGATAAAGAGCTAATTCATTCAGTGGGTATATAGAAAGGATTAGTAAGTAGGAGTGGTGAAACGATTTTATGGCATAGTAAACTTGTACGGCATTGGTGAGACGGACACTAGAATATTGCCTACGGCTCTGGTGTCAACGTTTTAAAGGGATGTTGAGGGTGTCAAAGAAAGCCACAAAATTGTTTATGAGATGAAGAAAATGAGTTGCAGAAAAAGAGATTAAAGAGCTCAAATGAGATCAAGAAGAAGAGTGGATGCCTTCATTAAATCTTGAAGTACCTTCTCAGGCAAAAATACCAGGGACTGAGGGCCTCAAGTCTAGCAGAAAAGACAGTATAGGAGCCAAAGGCTACAGGCAGAAGCAAGAGATTTAACATGGAAATAAGGTTCAGACTGCTGGGAGGGAGAGTAATGACCGACTGGAAAAAACTACCCATGAAAGTTGTGTATTTTCCATCTCCTCACACGTCTAAGACAGGCACCGTGGCCTTTGGGGAGCTAGGTGCGAGCTATACAAGTTGTTTGGCTAGGGGTGGGGGAGAGAGCCGAAATGAAGCGACCTGAGCTAGAGAAGCCATGGTGTGTGATGCGATGGCTTCTTCTGGCCCTTACACCACGAGCCACCGTCTGCGGGCAGCGCCGTTCCTGGGCAGGCTGGATGTGCGGGGAACAGGGGTTTGCTGGGGGGATGTCGCTGCCCTTATTATTCCCATTGATGTCGCTTCACAAAGTGTTTCATAACTTCCTGAAGAAACAAAAGCATAATCCATCTGCATGAATTTAAAGTGGCAGCTTCAAAGCTTCAGAGGAGCGGAGAAGCTCGCCCAGCAAGGCAGCCAGTTTTGTGATCGAGTCCTGCTGCTTGCGCAGCCTCCAGGGGACTCGCTCAAAACCAGCAAGGATGTTCAAAAATGGAAAAGAAAAGGATCAGGAGGAAAACAACAACAACAAAAAAGCTTGGAAATATTACTGCTTTCCGACAGGTTTGGAAACAAACACGAAAAAGAAAAAAAAAACCAAGGAAAGAAGTATCTCCTTAAAATGAAGCACTTAAAAGTGCTCCTTTGGGGCTGAAGGAAATCTCTGTGACTTCTAGTATTTTGAGAAAAGCTGCAACTTAGTGACAAAATAATGCATTTTAATTTCCCTGGCAGAAGCAAGCTAACAAAATCCCCAATTCCTCCTCTTTGCTCCCTCTGCTCTGTCCTTGTCAGGTCCTGCCCTGGCCCTGGGGGCACGGGGCACGACAGGGCGTCCACTCGTGCTGAGGCGAGCACAGGCGCGTTTGGGAGGTGGAAAACACAGAAACCAGAGGGATGAGGGAGCAGCGGCGTTAGACCGGTTCCCATTACAGCGGGGACGCCAGGCTGCGGTCATCAGAGAGCTGGAGGACCTCTGTGGAGAAGCCTTTGGGCACAGCTCCGGCTCCTTCAGTGGACAAATAAATATTGGATATGATGATCTGTAAATTAAAAGGTGTTTTAGAAACGTAAGGCAAGAGTTAGTACCCATTTAAGGTGTCAGAGGAGATCTGTTTAGCAAAGTGTCCGTGACTTGAGTACGTTTCTCCCGTTGACAACAGCGAGCAGCTGTGCTGAGTCCAGCTCTGCGCCGCGGTACAGCGAGGTGGTTAAGCCAGTTAAAAGCAGCCATTACATGGTCGCCGGGGGCACAGGCCAGCTCGCCTCTGGTGCCTCACGGAAACCTGGTGAACAAAACAGCAATCGAGACACGGCTGTCAGGCACAGACGCTGTGGCTGGAGCCACGGAGGAAAGCGCAGGGGGTGCGGGCGGCTGCCACCAGCGCTGCATTTGGTTACGCTGATGCAGAGTTTGTCCCCTGCCCTCTCCAGGAGCCGGAGAGCTCCTGCTTCTTTGGAGGTTGATCACTTAGCGGGGGTCCCCGCCCACCGCCAGCGCAAGGGGCAGCGGCACGAGGGAGGCGAAGCCCACGCCGCCGCCTCCGGCTGGGTCCGGAGCTGGGCGTCTGCTCGGGGCATCGCCTCTCCTCCCTCGTCAGGCCGCACCGGGCGGCTGTGGCCTTTGCTTCCAGGGCCCGTGCTTCTGGCCCTGCCTCAGAGGCTCTGCAGGGAGCCCCGTGGAACTGGCGATGCTGTGTCTTGATTTAATTTTTGGTCTACTTTGGCTCTAACAATGCAGCAAATTGCTTCCTGTAGTTGTTTTACTTTTATTTATGGGGTAATTTGCATCAGGAAGACAAGTTGGCCCATCAATAACAGTAGACCAATTAAGGTCACCTGTCCCCTCCTCTCTTTCTAAGGGTCTCATCTCTCACTTGCATGTCCTCGTCTTGATCAAGTATTGTGATTGATCGGCTTGCGGGAGGCCTGCCCCAGCTCCCCATCTCTGATTGAGCCGACTCACACACACGTTCCCAAAGCTCGGGCCAAGCCGCTGCTTTGCTTTGCCGGGTGATATTTCTCAGAAGAAAAGGATTGCTTGTAGCACTTGCAGTGAAAGTTATTTTGCAAAGACGAGAGGTGCAGTTGTTCCTTGAGAAGAGAACGAAAGTAGAAGGGAAAATAGCGGGCTAGCATATTAATATTTCATCATGAAATGTAGCCAGGCTAAATTCATTAGTGAGTACAGGTTGCTCTACACGGAAAGAATTACGCCTGACTTAGGCAAAGCCCCCACATTTTCTCCTCCCCCCTTCCCGCTTCCCTCCCCGCCGGAGCGGCGGGGTCGCACTGGGAGCCGCTGGCCGGAGCCGCCGTGCTGGCGAGGCGGCCGACGGAGCCGGGGAGCGCAGAGCAGGCAGAGGGAGAGGGGCTGCCGGGCTGGGGCTGGGCACAGAGCCTCTCTGAAGCTGCTCTCATTTTTAGGACAGCCTAAAAATGTAGTAGGCGTCGGGAGGCAGGAACACCTCCTCGGCAGCTGCTGAGCTGCCGGATAAATGCTCTGCGCTTCTGGAGGCGCAGAGGAGTGGGAGAGGCAGGAGGTACCCCAGTCTGCATGGCTGCTCTGTGTGTTGATGCTGAGCAGCAAGGTCGTCTTCTGGTTGAAGGAAGCAGAGTGCTGTGCTTCTCCGTGAGCCCAGGCTGCCGGGGGAAGTCATCTTCTGCGCCGAGGTCATCTCAGGCAGGATCGGGCGCCTGGCTGCGCTTTCGAGCGGTTCTGGTGCACAGGGCGGCAATTCTCATCCTTCCTAGGACTGCGCATACTTACACTTCCATTTATTCCACCTCAATAAACATCTGAATATATCTGTAGGAAACTTGTACTTTAAAGTAAAAACATTTCCCAAATAGCTCTTGGGGAAGCTTTTCCTTTTCTCCAAGTACGAATTTGATCCTGTAAATGTGAGGAATGGGAACAATCCTTACAGTCCTCGTTGGGCAGAACTCTGAGATCTACAGATCAAACTCCCCGCGTGGGATCTGGGTATCCAAATCAGCATGCAATAAATCTTGACGTTCTCAACAGTGCAAACAGACAGCACAAAACGAACCAAGCCATCTGCTGCTGCTTCAGAGACGCCTGAGACGCACCCGCTAATAGTTCTGTGTCGGCTCCATCCACCAGCAAATCCCGAGCTCCTGCTCCCACTTGTTGTCAGGGGGTGCCCGTCACCGGCACGGACCTTCCGCGGTTCTGCTCGTGACTCTCCCATCACTTGCACTGCGTTAAAGCCCAACAGCTGATGGCTGCTTGATGAACTGGAAGCCATCCAAGGAAATCTCTGTATATTCCTTAGCAAAGTGCAGGGAGAGGACCCAGGTGGAACATGGAGGACGCAGCCTTTGCCATGCTAGCCAAAATAACTGGTTCCCATTTTCCCTTGTTCCACAGGGTACGTTTAGCAGTTTCAGTGAGTCACTAATGGTGAAGCTGTCAGTGTGTTATGGAGGTCATTTGGGAACTGACTGGGAGCTGTTTGTTGAGAGGTTCCTGCCACTGCCCCATCCCAAAGGTCCGAGGAAATGCCCGGAAACCTCTCGATTACCAAAGCCTTTCTCCCCTCTGGTGCCTGCGGCTGCTGTTGGACTCGGATCCCCAAGGAGCTTTCCCCTCCCGCCTCCCCAGCTGGCCTCTCTGTCTTTTTTATGACACCAGTACGGCAGCGTCCTGACTTCCCAGCACCAGGTATACCCGTTTTGCGGCTTTTCAAACCATTTATCTGGAGTCTGCAGGGCGGTGCCCGTGCACCCGCTCTCCCCGCGCTGGAGAGACCGGGGCTCTCCCGGGCGCCTTCGAGGCGTGGGGAGGTTTGCAGCCCGGTGTGGTGGGTTGCTCCCGCTCTGCGCTGTTACGGAGCAGGAGTGCAAGGAGTTCCTGTTCAGAGGGTACGACTCCCATCCTGGATCCTGGGCGCCTGTAGAAGAGCAGGTCTGTGGTGAATGTAAGCAAGCAGTTAAGAAGCATTACTTTCACTTTCCATTCAAAGGATAATTTCACTCCGGTGCCCAAGACCCTCTGCAGGGAGCGTGTGAGCTCTGCGTAATCCCGAGGGGCTGTACCTGGCAGATACGCCAACCTTCACTGCGATTTTGGAGACAGTCATTTTAACAATGCAGTCTGCCCTTCTGGAGTTATTTGTTTGCACATGTTCACAGGGAAACAGTTTTAAATATGGTAATAATGAACATCCAATCAGTTACCATAGTGTTCAGGGATATAGCTGTGGCAGTCAATCTGCAATTGCAAATCTGCATATTTATGCAGTTTCATTAATTATGTATTATGCAGCATTAATCCCAATAATATGTGTACGCTTGTTCAGTAGAACAGAGAGAAAAGACTAGCCTAGCAGAAGAATTAATCAGAGAGCCATTCACAGATCCCACGTTGCTTTAGGTTGCAATTACAAGTATTTTTACTTAAAAGGTTTTGCATTAAAAAAAATTAATTTTGTAAGATTTTGAGGTCCCCACGTAGCCACAAAAATTTAAGTTAAGCTATGAAAAATGGCCCCTCCATGTCTTCTGGTAGCAATCACAGCTGAGCATAGGAGGGGCTTTTAAGAGGGATTCCTGTCAAACAGTCTGTTAATTATCTCGGCTGTAAGGAGAAACTACATTTCCTGGGGCAGGGACTGTGGTTTTTTGTACTGTGTTTGTACAGCATTTGGAGAGTGGTGACCGAGGCCACTGCTGGGTGCTACAGGATTGTAAATAGTCAATATGATGACTTCAGAGTAAACAAACTAGGTAAGTTCACTAATTGTTGTATCCCACTTTCTGTTGCGAAGGCAACATGAAGTCGAGAGCTGCCGCTACGGTATCTTACAGAAACCCCACCCCGGCCAAAGGCAGCTCAATACTATCTCTGGGTGCATAGGAGGATTTGCTCTCATTGCTTTTACCAGTAGAAAAAAAAAACTCAGGCAGCATGCTGGAAGGGAAAGAAAAAGGGGCAAACGTCCAATGCCAAACGTGTTTCTGAGGTGGGAAGGAGGGGACAGAGGCGCGGGGGAGCCCGAGCCGGCACCACACCCCCAGGCAGGGCACCGGCAGCCCTCTTGCAGCGATGGTACGAGTTGCTGCCTTTTCTCCCAGTTTGCCAGGCTCTTTACCCACGAGTTGCTGCCTTTTCTCCCAGTTTGCCAGGCTCTTTACCCTGAGTCTGGTGGAACTGAACCTGTTTTCCATGGGCAAACACAGAAACGGGCACAAAATGAAAATTTGCTGCTTGACCTTGCTGCCAGCAGAAAGGACGGCGTCACTGGTGGCGTGGCGGCTCTTGGCAGGCACGGGTGGCATTCCTGTGTCCGCTCCGGCAGCGCGGGGAGGGTCTGAGCCGCCGGCGCGGGCGCTGGGGTGGCTCTGCAGCCGGCGGCCATGCAGCCTGCCCGCGTCCGCCCGCGCCCGTGCACACGCTGCTGGCGCATACGGTGCTAAAAAGCCCGAATGATATTTATCCTGGTAATAGTGACTGATGTATAATGCATATGCAATGTGTATGACTGATGTAATAAAAAAATATAGTCAGGACATTCAGATAGGAAAAAATGCAGAAAGGTAATTCCTCACACTGTCGTAATTTGTGACATTGGCTTCAATTTGTTTTCATTAGTGGTTTGCTAATGCATTTATTAGCCATTACATACATACAGCAAAATGATGAGGTTTCCATATCTATATATGCAAATAAAATATGTCTGGCACATATATTGATGGACTGGGTAAATACCGGGCTAGTTCTCATTATCCCCATGAGGTTTTTCTGGATTATTTTTTTGGACTGTAATAGAAAGACCACCCACTTTTTCTAGTGTATTTATTTCCTATATGTGGATAGCTGGTAGATTGCAAGAACACAGGACCCTTTAAAATAGGCAGAAATATACCGAGAGCTTCAGGCTCTGACAAACTCTTTAGAAAATAGGGTGATTTGGGTCCAGCTGTGTAAATGTTTTCAGTTTCACTGCTGAGGCCCTGAGTTTGATTTTGTGCCAAGACAAGCCTTGCTCGAGTTGTTTTTGGCAAAGGCTCCTGGCTGAGGAATGTCAGCATCACTTTCAAAATATGATGGTTTGTAATTTGGACCACAGAATGAAAACTGAGCTTCTGGTACATTTTGCCATCATCTAATTACCAGGTCCCCAATTACAGTCAAGGAACACTCTCCGTAGCCTGGCGCAGGGGAAGGTTGTCCCATTGTAAGAGATTTCTACATATACGTTTCCCTTAACGCATTCCTGAAACGCTAACAGGTTTTAAAATGAGCCGGCGCTGGTTCGCGCGAGCGCGGGTGCCTTGCTCGCCGGCCCTTCCCAGGCAGCGCCTGGCGCAGACGGAGCCGCTGCCGCGCTGCCATCGCTGCTGCTTGGGCTGTCGCTCCATCCGCGGGGACGCTGCATCAGCCGCGGGGTTTTGTTGACGCGGCCGTGGCACACCGTGCCATCCCAGAAGCGGCTCCCCCTCACCATCCCGCGCTGGCCCCGTGCCTCCCCGCATCCCGCCGGCTGCTGGGGCGCAGGGACGCTTGGGGGGCGGGAAGCCGTGTGGAAGCCGTGAGGCTGCCGGTCCCCGGCTTCACCACCTTCTCACCGGATCCCAATTAAACTTTGGATTTCCATGGGCTGCGGGAGCCAGAGCTGACCACGGCAGTTCCCACGGCGGCCTCGGAGGCTGCGGCTGATCTGGAATCTGAGCGCAGAGGACTTCCCACAAAGGCCTCCCATATCTACAGCGAGCGGGGAGTTAGTTGATGGATATGCTAATTTCATTATTCATGTACATAATTACAATCTAGGGGTGGGGAAGCTTTTTACGTAATGACAGTTGAGAGGAAGAATTTACCTAACTTTTGTAATATACGTGTAATGTTATTTAACTCTCAAATAAAAGCGCTCTGCCTAGCCTCCTCCAAGAGCGGCAGTGATGCTCAGGGCTGCTCGGCAGGCAGAATGCAGGCTGTGCACTGCGGGCAGGCGGGGAGGTGGGGGGGCACCTTTTTGGGGTGGGCAGTGGGAGGTAAAGGCCTTTGTCATCCCTTTGCACACGTTGGACCTATTATCAACTGTTGGCTGACGTATGTTGAAAGACACCCAGGAGGTGGGGTGGGGTTGGGAGTGCTGCTCCTGCACCTCAGCACAGTGACGGCAGAAAACTTCCTTCCTATTTTCAGTTCAAATAATAAGTTAATGGACAGCTCGTACCTGTCTGTTCCCACACCAGTGCTGGCCTTTGATTTTGCAGAAGAAACTCAAAAAGGCTAGGGACGTACACGGGGCGCAGCTCCGGTGACCTCCGGCTCCCTCCTCTCTTCCTCCTTCTGACCGGTGAGTCGTGGGCAGGTTGCTTCGGCCAAGAGTTTGTATAGTTGCCTTTAATTTTGTGTACCTCTGTGTTTAAGGTCAATGAAAGCAGGATCTGCTCAATGCCTTTGAAAATCAGACTGATAGTATCTCAGAGGTCAGACACTGTGAAATGAAAGCGCCCAGAACTAAAAGCCATTTTTGGTTATCTGGCCCATAACCTCTCCATGGTTCTGCGTCCTTCTCCGCAGACCAGAGTGAATAATATTAACCTCTCTTGCTAGAGGGCAGAATGGCTCAATCACTGCTTACAGAGTGCTTCAGAGATGAAGCAGTGGTGCTGAGAATTATTTTTATTACTAAGACATGCGCTCAGCGCAGTCGCTGGCACCTGCAGCTCCCACCTCCCACGCGCGCTGCTGCCCCTGCGACGGCCCCTCTCCCTGTGCGGGGGCTGCTCAGGAGCAGCAGCAGCCGCCCCAGCCATGCTGCGGCAGCGCTGCCTCCAGGCAAGGGCTCCCACCCGGACACAGCTCTCCGGGAGTTTTGCCACTGGTCACAGCCTCTGCTCCCTGGTTTGCACGCGTGTGAGCCGGCAGGCGAGTGGGGAGAGGTCTTTCTGTCCCAGCGGTCAGGGTGGGAGTCACCGCTGACCGGGAGTTAGCTGGGCAGGTCTGGGTTTCAGCCCAGCGCAGGCAAAGGTGGAGGAAGGAGCTGCCCTGGGTGCCAGGGCTCTCTGTCTCCACGAGGGCACCGGTTACCCACGTGCAGCCGTAGCTTGTGCTTGCTGCCGGGGGCTGTTTGCTGCACCGAGCTGCTCAGACGGGATGGCTGCAGGCAGCTGCTGCTGGTGCTCTGATGCTCTGATCTGTGTCACCACCCCAGCCACCCCTTGGAGACACGCGTTGCCACCAGCCAGCTCACGCGTTTCCTTTGGAAGGAGGCCTTTATTCTCAGCAAAGTTTTCTGGTGCATCACTCCCAATCTTGTTCAAATGTGCCCTGGGCTCAGCTCTTCTGCGCTCTCTCAGCTGTTGCACCCATCTCCATTTGCTTCTCTGGAGAGATCCTTCAGCAGATCTCTTGCAGGTACCCCACCTGGCATGTCCTCCTTTTTCCCGAGGGATGACTTTGAACATCTGACCCTGCAGCCGGGTGAATAGCAGGCACAGTGCTCAGTGCAGTACGGGGGTGCAGGAAAAAAATGCTGCCTGGTAGATAACATACCCAGAAATGAGAGCTACCCTTTGTGTCCCCTGAGTAATCACCAAAGACAAATTTGGGTGCATCATCATTAGAAATGCCTCCTGCTAATGCAGCTTAAGTGCTAATTCTTGTAGCTATTCCATTGTAACAGCAAGAGGTTTATCTTTAATTGGGTTTCATGCTCTAAATGCTTTGATGACAAAGGTTTGAACAGGTGAGGCATGCCTTATAAGAGCTGAATAAATATCTGTGTAGCATCGAGTATAATTACCCACTGCCCCTTCCAGACATTATGAAAGAGAAATTGAAGAGTACCTTGGGCTGACACAGCGCTGTCTCTGATTTGCAAAAGAAGATAGAAAACAACTAACAAGTTTGGATTTTGGCTTTCACCCATAGCAATATTGACTAGTTCTCGGGTTGATCGGGAGAGTCAGCTTAATGAAGAAATCTCAGGCGTTGGTGGAGAAAAGGCTGGTGACCTGGGTGGTGGCAGTGATCTGCCCAGCACAGATGGCTGTCACCGCATCCGGGAGTCCCTGTGCTGGGCTCCCAGCCCCGCCAGCAGTGCGGGAGCACTCTCTGCACCGGCTGAGCTCCTTAGACCTCTCTGGATCGCCAAAAGTGTCAGTAACGTATTGCCCCTCGTTGCTAACACACTTTTAAAATGTTAATAGCGAGCAAATTACTTTTCTTTTTATACTACTTAAAATAAGATTTCTTGCTACAAGATGGTGTCTCTGGCTGTCGTTATTATGTCTCTCCTTTATTGCAGTCTATATTAGATGGACTGTAGAGATCTCATACACATTTTATGGGAACTATTTTATTTATAAGAATTTTCCTAGTGTCAGATGGATCTGACACTTCTGGAGTCCCCTTTTCCACTCCCATGTAGAAAGGCAGCAGAAATTTTAAGCACCTGGCTACACACTGACCTGGACTTGCGGCTCGCGTCCTCGCAGCAGGGCTCGGGGCAGGGCATCTTTCGGAGGCTGAGCACCTCTCGGGGCCAGGAGCACATGCAGCACGAAGCTGGCCCTGGGCGCAATGAGGTTTGGTATCAGCAGACTTGCCCTTAAGCATACGGCTCTTAGGAGCTGCTTTTTCCCATACGGTTTAAGTCCCAGCCGCGTACCTGAGGAGGGGCTGACCATGCTGCCATCTTTCTGCCTCCCGGCCAGCTGTAGGGCAGCTGCAGACCTTTTTTTTGGCTGGTTTCTAAGCTGTGAAATGGCAGCATCCACAGATGAAATAGTAGGACATTGATTTTACCCAGGGCAAAATATCTTCTTGCACCAAATCACATTAACCAAGGAGTGGTCAAACATCTGTGCAAGACAACGCGGCCTGAGAAACACAAGAGGGTGCCACCGCAGAGCTGCCCACGTCCCGGGGATATACTGTGGCGGTTTCCCTTGCCTGGCAGCTTTAATTAAAGGGGTCTCCTAGGCTGTCTTCTGAGGAGGATGTTCTGGGTCTGGGCAGGATAAATTTACGAAGGGAAGAGTACACTGCTTCCCCTTGTGCTGGGATTTGCATATCACGTTGAGGAAAACAAGACAAGCAAAGCACAAATATAAATCACCCAGGCCAGAAGGTGTACTTTGTTCCTATCCCAGCCAGGAGGTTTTTATAAGTAAATACAGAAGAAACGCCAAGAGCCCTGTGAATTCTTGTTTGGGTTTTGCTCATGCCGCTCTGCCATGGTGTTATGGTGATGGTGAGCAGTTCAAAGCTCTTCTTGGCTCTGGCTTTTGACTCATTTTTTCCCTCTTGCCATGTGGTCCAGTAAAGTGGAGGTGGTGATGACTCGATCCCTCTGCTCAGGAAACAGCTGGGACCGGGGGCTGGGGAAGGCACGCGTGTCCTGTGTCGCCCTGCGAAGGTGTTGGAGCCGGGTGCCAGAGGTGCCGCTTCCCGGGGAGAGGCAGCAGATCAACCATTGCTTTCTGAGCAATCAGCGTTTCCATCGCTAGTGACGGTTAGCTGTTTTGTCTCTTCTTCGCTGGCACATCTTCCCCCAAACATTAGCTGGTTTCTGGCTACAGCATTTCAGAGCAAGTAAGGACACTAGCTCATGAGATGTTACAATGAGATAGCAGATGAGACTGAAATTGGAGTGTTTGCAACCAGTGCAGAATATTTAGGAGAATTCAGACCAGCAGAGCCTTTAATTCAGGCTGAGATTTTCTCTGCTTGAGGTTATTGGATGTGCCTGAGCTCTCAGCAGAAAGCAGATCATTCATCCTCTAAAATCCCTTTCCCCCCCTCCCTTCTCCTTTCCTTCCTCTCCAGCATAGGTGGGAAGCGAACAGAGATGTGTGTATTGTACCTGTGCTATTAATGTGCGGTGGCTACAGAATCACACCCCACGTTGTGCGGCACTTGGGAAAAGCTTGTAACAGGTGATGGTTTATGCAGCGACAGAGCAATGCATCCCTGGAATGGCACCCCTCCCCTGGGATTAGCGTCTGAATGTGCTCAGATCTGTCAGGGCCATGAAAGTGCCCTTGCTCAGTAACTGAGAGGCAAATATGTGAGAAATAGGATTGCTTCTATAAATAGCAGTGGGCTCATGAGAACATTGTTTATCACTGTGGTGGGTGGTGTGAAGGCTGCCCTTCGCTTTCCAGCAATGCAGAAATAATGCTGTCCCACTCCCGGCCCATTTATAGCAAACGGAAAAGATAAATGCGTTTGGTGGGAATTTTGAATTCCATAAAGACTTATTCATTGTTTTTAGTCCTCTCTTGCTTTCCTAGTGAAGACTGCAAATCACCCATCAATCATACCCCATAAGCTTCTTCATGTCTCGCATCCAAATGCTTGCAAAAGTGCCCACCACCCCAAAGCCTATCAAATTCAGCTCCTTCCAACGGAAAGCGTGTATCACTGCTCCCAGGCTCCTATTTCTGGGAAAAAATAGCTGTTCCTTGTGCTATTTCTGGGTGACTCTGCAGGCACCTCCCATGGATGCACTGTTATGTTTTCTGCTAAAGCACATTAACATCTCCAGAGAACTCTAGTTGTCAGCTAAAGCCCCAAACAGTTATGTGCATGCTGAATTTTAAGCACCAGAGTCAACAGCGTTAATCATGCGCTTAAAATGAAGCACTTTCGTAAGTCTGCAGGATCAAGGTCTTAAACTGTAAGATCCTTGGAGCAGGGTCTGTTATTGTGTGTGTAGAGATTAGCATTCAAATAAAAAACATTACTAAGAACTGCCCAAACAGTCACGACAATACCCTGGTCTTTGAGGAAACACAGTCAATGGGTATTAGAGCAGGAGGCGGCAGGGGCAGGAAGGATTGTATGCCTGTCGGGGCTTCTCCGCACTGCTGTCCCATTTACCGCTATTCCCGGTGCTTTCCTGGCCCCTCTGCCTGTTGTATCGGTTCCTAGATGCTTGCTGTATGGTAGATGAATTAAGTTATCCTTTCCGGTAAGTGCATTTCTCAGTCACATTGTTCGCCAAAGGAGCTGTGAAATCCTAGCAGCATTTCCTCTTGTGCATAATGTCACATTTCCCAAGCTCTTCTCCCTCTTGCCTCCCTTCCATCAGTCTTGTGTGCAGAGCTGAGTATGCCCACGAGCGAAGGCACAAAATATGCATGATATGCTCCATCATGTAGGACCAAATCATTTGCTCCTTCTATAAATCTATAGGCAAATCACTTTGTTTCCACATAAGAATCTCATGCTGTGTAAAACTAAAGGAGGAAATAATCGTGTGTCTGTTGAGATGTTTATCTCAATCATTTGCAGTCCTACCAGCTCCTTGGCTTTTAATGAGGGGAGGAAAAAACAGTCCTCCCCTCCTGTAGCAAGGGCTTTGCAGAAGGAAATGCAAATGTGTTCCCCTCCCTTAGTTTGCCATGTTGCTGTAAAACAGCAAACTTAATAAATCCCGCACAATTGGGCACAAGTCTTGTTTCCTTAAAAGCGATGTTCTCTATAATTGTCTATGACACAACATGCTACATATTAGTTATTTTTCCCTTAGTAGATCATCAGAGCACAGTGAAGCATTGCAGCTGAGGTAATTGAATGTCTTCTTTAAAACAATATGCTGCAAAAAGTCTCCTGACAAGTTCCAGTGCCTTGTTTTAAACAAATAATACCAAGGATTTGGGGGGGGGGATTATCTCTGGAAGAGAGGGGGTATTTTAGGCCGTGGACAAATGGGGACTTGCGCTCCAGAGCCGGAGACTGCGGGGGAACACGCTCAGGCTGACATTTTTGAAAAGTCTGGTGTAGATGAGAAACGCTTTAACTCGTGCTAAAGCCACAGAGGGGACCTCGTTTTTAACTGTGCTGCTTTAATGTGCATTCAGTTTTACGCTGCCCTGTCCGCGCTGGTCCCCTCGAGCCCGCCCGCTGGAGCGGGGTGGCGGGACAGGCTGCGGTGCTGCAGGGTGCACGGCTCCTCTCCGTGCAGTTTGCCGGGAGGTGTCGGGCTGTCTGCGGAGCCGGCCCTGGGCGCTGGGGCCGGGCCCTGGTCCTCGGGAGGAACATCGCCTGGTTCAGCATCTCCTGCGGCCCCTGGCTCGGCTGTTGGGGCAGCGGCCGCCCTCGAGCAGCGCTTGGGCTGCGGATGGATTTCGGGGAGCGATGAGCAGCCCTGTGCCCCCAGGGGCTTAGAGCTGGGAGAGAAGCGAACCCAGAGCCTTCCCCGGTGCCCCCATCCGGGCACCCGCCCGTGCGTATTTATGCATTTGCGTGTTAGTACAAATGTAGTTTTATGTTCTTGAAAGGCTATATTCTCTCTGCAAGGTGTGACATTTTCTGGAAGGAATTTCAAAGGGCTTTGTGCAAGGTGTTAAATAAGCTTTTAAATAAAATTGAAGCAGAGCGTGCTGAAGTAAAGTGAACATTTAAAAATGTATGTGTACATTTAATTAGTCCAGGAACAGTGATAATATGAACCGCTAAGACACATTTATTAAAACTAATGCAAGGCAAAAATATATCTTAAAATTTTGATGTGATAAAAAGACTGTTAAAACATAAAAAAGTTTCCCTGTAGGGTTTCTTTTTATTTTTTTTTCTTTTAAGCGTGTCACAAATCCTGGGAAAGAATCATTCGTTTTCTTTTTTTTCTTTTTCCATTTGCTTTAGTCCCTTGCAGTCCTATTTTGCTACTGGGAAGAAAGGAAAAGGTAAAATCTTTGACAGTTTTCCCTGGTTTCAAAATTTCGGTCTGAGTTGGATATGAAAAATTAAAAATGTAATAAAAAATGTTAATATGCTTAATGTTTTTCCACCCACCAAAAAAGGAGAATCCCAGCACAAGGATCCAAATCCCAGCGCTGGGTGTCAGAGCCGGCCGAGCTCCCTCCCAGTGTCTCTGCAGACAGCCGAGAGCCCGACCTGTCGCCTCACCGGGAATGTATTCTGCTGGTTGCTGCCATAACCACCCATCCCACGAGGAAATTTAAATGTAACGCTAGTGCTATTGCAGCAACAGGGCACAGGAAAGAAAATGTATTTTTTTATTTTGCTAAACATGTAATCAATCCCTCACATAGTCTCACTCTTCTTGTCCTTTTAATTACTTTTTGCTGTTGCAGCTCGCTCTGAGCCCACAAACTGGAAATAAATTCTGTCTCCTCTGTTAGCTGGTGGTAGTTATCCACTGCCAAACTTCTGCCCCGGCCCTCTCCGGTTTGTGCTAGCCACAGTCTCTGGAAAAACAAGGTGTGTTGTGACTTGTCTTGGGTGAAGTGGAAGGTGTAGCAGCGAGTCTGACTGCAGAGCCTCTTCCTAAGGGTCACTTGGCATCTCTGAGCCTCCGGGCTCTGCCTGGCACCAGGGGTGACCTGGGGCTCTGGGGCACGACCGGTCCTGCAGCAAGCATCCCTCCCTGTCTAGGGACCAGGGCTTGAGGCCACCTTGGCCACAAAGGCTGGCAAGTATTCTACAGCTGGTGACCAGCCGTGAGGTGTGCCGAGGCGTGAGCAGGCGAGGAGAGGCTCGGGAGCCCTGGTCGGACCCAGCCCCGGGCGGGCACGCAGCATGTGGGGTGCTACATGGGTGAACGTGGGGACCTTGCCTTGGCACATACCTTTGAGCTGCACAAACTCCTTTGAGCACCTGATTTGCTTACCTCCACAATTATTTTTATTTACTGTTTGCTAATCCTGTTAACGGAATGGGAAAAGAAAAGACTAATTCACTTTAACTCCAATGACTTGTTAATAATTGATGTATTGACAAAAGCAGGCTGCCTGATGACCTTAAACAACCATCCAAATCCTGTGTCGAACTGTTTGACCTTTTAAGCCAGTTCAGATTCTTCCTGCAGAAGAAACCAGTGTCCGCTTTGATTTAGTGCAGGAAAATCCCCCTTAACCTTCAGGTGTCGGTGAGGATGTGTTTAATTTACAGTAAAGCCAAGTCATGATCAGCAGGAGAATGAAAAAGTCCTTCTGTGGTGGAAAGTTATTACCACTCCCTCCACGGTGATGATCTCTCCAGCTCAACAAGCCAATACCTCTTCAATTATTGAAAACAACAAGAGGATGTGGAGCTACTGGGCTACGGTAATGGCAGCCACAGGCTCACCTTCTGCGAAACTCTGGCGTGGGGGGCTGAGCAGGGTGGCCTGTGGTCACCGCTCTGCTCCAGGCTTCGGAGGAGTCTCTCCGTTATGGAGGGGCCATTGCATCTCTCATGCATGTCCTGGCCAGCAGCTGCTACTCTGGATTTGGCCCTTAGGAGGGACGGAAGGATGATACGTAGTGCATAATGCAGGGCATCCCACCGCTGCTCGCCTGTGTGCAAGTGCAAGAACAGTTCAGGATCCATCTGCAAATCCCAGGATCTCCATCAGTCTCTGACAGGAGGGTCAGACTCAGCCCTTAAGCGGGGCAGTCCTCAGGGACCTGCTCACGGGCACCTTGCCCTGACCCACGTCTGTACGTGCAGGTGCCTGTGCACACCCGTGCTTTGCCCAAGGCATGCCTTGTCCCCAGGGTGCTCCCAGGCAGTAAGAGAAATCCTGCCAGCCTGTCTCCTCCATCCGCTCCCTCTCCCTTCTGCAGCTACAGCGGGAGGGCAGAGCAGCACTGACAGAGTGCCTGGCCAGTCCCTGGGGCACTAAGGCACCTCTCCATGCAGGTATCAGCACCTCGCTATTTTAGGTACCAGCGAACCTGTGGGTTTGTCCACAAAAGCTGGGTGCTTTTGGGGAAGCGCCCAGCTGGCTGCCAGTGGGTGCCAGCCATGGGCTGTGCTGGGGCACAGCTTTCTGTGACCGGCAGGAAACTGCTGCAAAGAATCGAATGTCCTTTAAATTATCACTGGGGTCAGAAGCCTAACTCTTGGGGACGGACCCCAGCGTGCCCGGGGACAGAAGCTGAACAGGGCGCGTAGAAACCTCCCCTCGCCGGGTGCCTAGTCTCAAAGCGAGGGGGAGAGGCATCTCCCTAAATGCATAGCTGACACTAGGGGCACGATCATCCCTCACTTCAGCAGTGCAGACCGGTGCGGTGCTTCACACCGTGATGCTCTCTAAGCGCTACCGGAGGAGCCGGGCGTCCAGCTGTCACCCTGCAGAGGCGACCCTGCTGTGGCCAAGACCCTTGCTATGTTTTCTCAGTTATGCCGGTGGGGAAAGGCAGACTGTATAAAGGCTGCTCAGCAATTATCAGTAGGAAAATTTGAGACTTCACCAGGCTGCTTAATTAAGCCCCCATGTGGCCTCTTGGAGATTCATCACACGGTACTGAAAATTGTTCCCACCATCCTCACTCCCCTTGAAGGGCAGGGAGCACCAGAAGAGCCTTTGTTTAGGATTTTTGGACCTCGGTGTCTCAGCAGGAACCGGGAACTGCAGAGCTGCCCCAGCGTTTTGTACCGCTGTGCCGTATGGCAAGGGTGGTGGGGTGCAGAGCAGCCCAGTCCAGCAGGAGGGAAGCGGATTTATTCTGTTGGGAACGGGTTGCTCAGCCCCTGCAGAAACAACTATCATCACTCCTTTTGCCTGCTCCCCCCTCGGGGTAATGCCGAGGAGCGGGTGTGCTCTGCCGCTCTCCAATGCGTGCCTGCCCTTTTGCCCAGAGCCCTCACTGGAAACCAGAGCCGGGTCCCGGGGGAGAAGCGAGGCGCAGAGCTGGGGCCTCGCGTGGGAGACCCGAGAGCCTTGGGGGGGCGTGAGCAGAGGGAGCGGGAGAAGCCCGAGGGCGGTTGTTGCCCTGCGCACCCCCCATGCAGCATGCAGCCCGGCAGCAGCTCCTGCCGCCGCCCAGCCGGGCTTGTCCGAGCCCCTGCTGACTGCGACGCTGCCCGCGGGGTCCCTCTCCTCAGCCCCTGCCCTGGCCGTGGAGCGGGGGCAGCCCGGCGGCAGGGGAGGCTGGAGGAGCTGCTTTGTGGAACTGAAGAAACTCCTCCACCACAGAGCCTGCTAGCTCATTTACATACTCCTAGTTTAATTCTCCTAGGGTATGCAAATATATGCAAACAGCAATCCAGAGAGAGTCAGAAATAGCACAGAACATTAAAATCACCCTACTTGAATATTGTTTTATGCAAACGATGTACGCACGCAGTGTGTAGCTGATTTAAATAGAAGCAATGTCAGCATGGCAGTTATTTACCCTTCCAATGATCTTAGCAATTTTTTTTATTAAACTTATATAAAATATATTGAACAGGCACCAAGAATGTAGAGAGTATTTTAATGTTAGCCTTAACTAACACTAAGAAAAGGGCAAACTTTTCCAGCTGTCTATGCACAAAGGGCAGTTAAGTGTTATTTTTCATCATTTGCCATTTGCATGAACGATATGCAATTTGTAAACCTGGTATTGATTATGTGAACGCCATTTCTGGTACCTCGGAGGGAGACCAGACCCCGGCGCGCCGCAGACTTGTGCGGATTTGATGTCCTCGTGGCGCGAGCACGCGGGCGTCCCCGTGCAGGTGTGCGTGGGGGGCCGACCCCTTGGCGAGCAGGCACGGCCGGGGCGTGGGGCTGCTTCTGCCCCCGTCCCTGACCCGCGCTCCCGCTCGAGGCTGGCGGCGGTGGGATCCTGCTGCACATTCAGAGCTCCCTAAAAGCTCACAGCTGTGGAAGCCGAGGCCGGGGAGGGCTGTTACCGACTTGCTGCCGGAGGAGCAAAGTGAAACCTCTCGGGGATTAGGGAGGGCAGCCTGTGAGATTACAGCATCCCCCGAAAATGCGCTTGCTCGAGGGGGTTCATGCACTTCGGGAGCGGCGCCAGCGGCTGCGCAGCAGCGGGTGCAGGGCCGGGCCCTCCATGCCAGCACGGCCCGTGCTCCCGGGGGCCCGGGTGCGTGCCCAGGATGGGCTGGGTTAACACCGCTTGGACGATTGCACGTTTGAGATGAGCTCCTTTTCGACTCTCGTGTTGCATGGCCTTGGATTTAGGTAACTCATTTATAACCAGGGCCTCCACACCCACCCGTCCAGCCCGGCTAGGGATGCCGAGACCGGCTCTCCACCTGCACCGCAAAATGATGCCTAAAGCTCTGTCCGATGGTCTGGGAGCGCTGCGAAGGCCCTGTGCACGCTGGGCACACGATGTGCCCCTTGTCAGGGCATGGGCACGGGCACCCGTGGGCAGGGCGCAGTCCCCGGTGAGCCCCGGGGTGGCCCCAGGGGCGTGGGGACACCCCCAGACCCTCGTGGGAAACACAGCTCCTGCCCTGGGGCTGCCTCATTCAGCTGCCTTCGCGGGGCACCCCTCCTCAGAGCTCTGCGCGATGGCCCCCTGTCCCCGAGGGGCCGCCCCAGGGGACCCCCTCGTTGGGAGCAGTGGGGAAGTGGGGAGCCCGGGGAGCCCCGGGAGCCCAGGGAGTGGGACGGCCACGGGTGCGCAGCCGCAGCCCCCCCAGCGCTCCCCTGCGCATTAAGCAGCGCTGACACCCGGACAAATGAGACATCTCCCGACACACACGCGGCACCTGACCACAGAGTAAATGAACGTAAAAAGAGAAGGAGGAAGGGGAGTGAAAAAGAGGGAGGGAGAGCCAGAGCGGAGCGCGCGCTGTGCAGATGGCTCTATACATCATGCGACAGACACTATGTGTACTCTATCATGTGCATGTCATAGAGCTTATCTTCCCCGGCCCTGCCGAGGTGCAAGCCGAGCGGTAAGACGGAGCGGACTTTTCTCCTAATTAAACATCAAGGGCATGACGGATGAGCCCTGCACGGGGCGTTGGTTGGGCACTGCCGCAGGCACCCGGTCGGTGGTGCCGCTGACCCTGCGGGGTGCCACCAGCCCCTTGTGCCACCCCCAGCAGGGCCGTCTGGAGGGGCATCCCCGGCCCAGGGACGGCGTTGGGCAGGGTCCTGCCGGACCCCTTCCCTGTCATCCCCACGGAGCGAGGTGAGAGCCTCGGTGCTGAGCCTGGGCATTGGGGGGCCGGGGGGATGTCGCTTGCATCGTCCTCGGAAGATGCCCATCCACCCCCTTCACCTGCAAACAGCCCAAGGCAGCTTCTGCAGCCGAGACATCCCAGTGAGGGCAGACGAGATGGGTCTGACCCAGCCCCTGCCCAGTGAGAGCCCCTTGCACAGCACCGGAGGTGCACCCCCTGCTCTGGCAGCAGCAGTCAGAGGCTCCTCCCATGCTGACAAGTCTGGGGGGGCCACTAAGTTAAATTCTAAGGCTTTTGCTTAACTTTTTTGCAGTACAATAAATGGTCCTAAAGTCCTTTTCTCCAGAAAGATTTCTGTCAGGTACCTCCATGCATGACACTGCACGGCTGAAGATAGGACTGGGCATAAAATGCATTTTGTTTGCTTCAATTTATTTTAAATATTATCCTGCTAGTGCCAGGCTATTTGAATGATTATGGCTGCAGAGGAAATTACTGTACAGTGTATTTTTTCAACCAAGCTCACAGTTGCATTTTATCATTGTTTCTGTTAAAGACGTGTTAGAGGTTTCATTTTTGCCTCTAAAGCCCCATCTCTGTGGAGGCAGTTAAACATCTAATTTTAAAATACATTTACAACAAAAAGGCTCTGAAGGCATTGAGTGAAATATCATGCATCTGTGCCAGTCTGAAGGGGAGCATGTTGCAGCAGGCAGCGCGGAGCTGGAAGTCACATTGCATTATCACCACGTGTCAAGTGCTTCCAGCAGCCCAGGGAAGACCCGAAGAAGCCGTGCACACCCACGCACACGCCTGCTTACAAATGCCTGCGCTATAAGCGTCTCGACACGGTGCTCTGCAGGCTGTGCTCACTAAACCCAGTTTACCGCACCAGGAGAAGTCATGTCCAGCACTGAATTTGACCTTAGGGGATGTGGAGGCTGGAAGAGCGCACAGGAGAAAGACAGAAAGGAGCTTTTCTCTCTGCTGTGGATGTCACTGTCTATATACGAGTTGCCTGTCCATTATGTCTGGAAGGGCAGGGAATTACTGTCAGCTATGTTAGACAAGCATTGGTATATCTTGCATGGTGCCTAACTTATAGCTTACATACTGCCTTTTTATCCAGCCCATTGGCATTTGGTGGCCTTTTTATATGGGCATACACCAGCTACGTGCATATTGGAAGCAATATTTAAACATCAGCAGCACCCATTGCATGGCTTTACTGTCGGGTATGTTAGAGTAGACCAGAACAAAACAGTTTGGTTGGATGCAAAAGGGATTTTCTTTGCAGTCACTGGGTGCTGAGCAGCATCCTGGGGGAAAAGAATTTTCTAGTTGGTACTGAAAAAAAGCCTGAACGTATAAGAGAATTTGTCTGGTGAGGGTGGAATTACTCCTGGCAGGGGGTCCTGCCCGCGTCTGTGCCTCCCTTACAGCCCACTTCAGCCTCGGGGGCCCTTTGCTGGTTCCCTGCCCAGAAACAATTTTCTCTTTACCAGCCTGTGGTTGGAAGAGAACAGCTCCTGGAAAGCTGGTGTGCTGGCTGAGGGCTGCCTGTGCTCCCAGCCCTGGCTGCATTCATGGGGCTGCTCTTCTGGGTGGAAGTTGCAGCTTTGGGAGGTAGTGTCATACTCCTGGTGTCTTCTTTTAAACCGTTTTGGGGGTGGATGCTTCACTGCTTATTTCTTGTACTTCTCCCATCACATTCCAAATTACTGGCTTCCTTATTAGCAAGGTGGGAGATATCTCCTGTACGAAAAGCTGCTGTCAGGCCACGGTGGTCCAATATTGTGAGCAGAACTGCAGTACAGGGCGGTCATCTCGCCTCCGTGCATGCAAAGAGCACAGGGATTGCAAACCATCAGTGGGATGTGGGCTGGCTCCCAGGCGAGCTTGTGGCCCACTGGGGAAGCTTGCCTGTCCCTCTGGGGCAGGGTGCCTGCTTATCCTTGGGGACTGCATCATCCCATGGGTGGACGCGTGGAGTCAGCCCAGTCCTGCCCCGCTGCCTCTGCAGCACGGCCCCTTGCAGAGCTCCCACCCCACTGTGGCCCCAGACCCTCCGTAGAGCTGGCTTTCACAGCGGATTTTAGCCTCATCTTTCCCGGGATGCTGAGCTGTCTTTATTCCAGTTAGTTGTGCTGTCAGTTAGAAAAGGTGTGTTATCAAGCAAAGCCTAAATAGCTTAAATCTTGCAGTGAGCTGCTGGGCTGTGTGGGGCCTGTGTTGTATCCATCTGCATTTTTTCTCATGATGAAAGTCACCCTTGATGCTGAGCAGAGGAGGTGAGAGAATTTACACTTGTTTTCAAAAATAGCAGAAGATGACACGCTGAGCTGACGGACTGGACTGACCGGGGCTGCGAGCTGTTCAGACGCTGTCAGCATCGGGCACAGCCGCTTTTGGGAAAGGTTTGCATCAGCCAGACAACACAAGTGTTTTCCTGCTTTGCAGCTTTGCCGAAAAACCACCCCAAAATCCTCCTGGGGGGAGCGGTCAGGCTGGGCTGCTGCGAGCTGTCCCTGGTGCGTTAGGGAGGCGCGGGGAAGGAGCGCCCCGCTCTGCTGGGGGGCAGAGCTGCCCACACTGCCCGGGGCGCAGCAGAGCCGAGGGGCAGGGGACGCGGCGCTGTGCCACGCAGCAGGGCCGAAGCGTGGCCCATGCGTTGTGCCGGCCCCGCGGGGCTGCGGGGCATCACGGCGCAGAGGGTGGCCGGAGCCCCTCTGGGTGCCGTGTGCGGCGTGGCGCGGGGCTCCCGGTGCAGGGCTGTGCCAGGTCTTCCCTCGCTGGGTACCCGGCACGTACTGAGTGCCCTCAGCCCCTGTTCCCGCGGGAATGCCGATGGGGCGGGGGGTGCCTGCACCGAGCGCAGCCCCCCCGCAGCGGGGCAGCCCCGGGGAGCCCACCTGCACCGCAGGGCTGTGCCCCTACAAGTGTAAATGAACTGCTCAGGTCCGGGGACGATCCCCGGCATCACGGAAAAATAGTAGTCTCTCCGAGAGACTAACAACAACAATTATCAATGTAGATGTTAGTGTTTTTGTCACTCGAAGCCTTTGGAGTGGTTTTCAATTGGGACCCGGTGTTTATTCAGGGAGATCCTTGCTGCCGCGACCTTCCTGAACTGCCACATTCCTTTTAATTATGATTGGCAGCTCATGGAAATTCGGGCCCTTGATTGGCAGCTGAAGCAACTTTCTTCCTTCCCACAATTCTTCAGGTTCCTTCCCATCAATAGACATAATGTTGGCTACTTTTCTGGGATAAATAGCAACCTTTGCCCCCCTCCTTTATTTGGCAAACGCTCAACACTTCATTCTTTTCAGAAAGCCCCTTGGAATGCAGCTGAGAAGGGCCTCAGCAGTGCTGCCCTCCTCCTCCTCCTCCTCTCCTCCTCCTCCCGCCCGCGGCTCCTCAGCGCCCGGCCGGGGGGACTTTTGTGCGAGAGCAAACAAAGGCTCATTGGCAACACTTCTGGATTTCATTTCAAAATACATTTGTCACTCTGGAATAAAATAAACTGATTTTTCTGCTGTTTTTTAGCTTAACTCCTCCCTCTCAGGTTTCCCTGCAAGCAGCTCTGATACTGGAATTGCTGGACAAAGATTTGCAGAGGGTAAATGAAAGCGCATGCTTGCTCCAGGGCTGCTTCGCTTCATCTGCGTTCTGTTGAGATGCAGAGCAGCTTCCATGCCTAGCAGCTCCATGCAGCAGTGCAGTCAGCAAGTGTCTCTGTCCTGCGCACGGAGCCCGAAATGCTCGTCCCTCCCCAGCGCCGCTGAGAAACCCAGGCTGTTCCTCTGACCTTCTCCCTACGTTCGCGGTTGCTGAGCTCAGCCAGCACCCAGGAACCTGCAACCTGATTCCACTTTTTGGTGCTTAAGATACTTTTTCAAAACTACCTTAGTGATGCAAAAGCTCAAACCACAGTCAAAAACTGATTTGGCTCGCAGGGGTGTAAATGCCATCGATTTTCGAGAGCAAGGTCGCTTTTGAACACGGGACTTGAGCTCGGAGGTCCTGGAGGTGCCTTTGAGGAAGGGCTGTCCCACGCTCTGGGGTGTCCCCTCCCTGAGCAGGGGTGTCCCCTCCCTGAGCAGCATTCGCCACCACTCACTCTGCATTTCAGTAATTAAGTGAAACTCAGCCTCGGCTCCTAAGAGCTTCTTCTGCTGAACAATAGACCGTTGCAAAAGGATTTGAAAAATGATAAGAGAATACTTGAAGGTTGTATTTTAAAAGAAATGAAGAGGCTCCCAAGCTGCAGAAATTGCTTGTGTGCACAATACAGACGTTCACCCTTCTCCATTAGCCCCAAACTGAAGAGTGTTTTAAAGAGAGATGACAGACCTCGACACTTTCTGGGTTTCTCAAGAGCAGGGTGGATGAGGAGACAATTAGCAAAATACAGTATCATTTGCATTTTCAGGAATACTTGAAGGATTCTCACTCTCTGCTGGAGGAAAAGGGGGAATGGGACGGAAGGCATCCAGCATTGCTGGAGGAGCCCGGAGAGCGCAAGCAGTTGAGCGGGGGAAACCCAGCGACCGAGGTCCATTGACCCTGGGGCAAAGGCACTCACCTCGATTCTGTAACCCCGAGAGCTGGACCATCTGGCACAAGAGGAGCGTCCTGGGCGGTGGGAGGGCGGCACGGCGCTACCGGGCTCTGCAACGTGCCCCCGCGCAACCAGCTCCGCTGCCGGGGTGCAGCACGTGGCTCGGCCATGGGGAGCCCGTGCACCAGGGAGAGGGGCTCAGCCAGCCCCGGGAGCGGCGTGCTGCTGTTGCTGTCATGTAACAGCAACCTCAAATTTCATAATTAAAGTTTTGCTTTTTTTTTTTTTTGTATTATAAAATAAGAGACATTTTATGAGTTTTCCTCTTCTGGAAAAACTCTCCTTTTTAGAAATGCAAGGCGTGTCTTTTAGCATGGAGTGGATACTTTACAGCCAGATACTGCCTCCTTACAAGATAATCACAAAAAGTTTGTGACATTCACAAACATTTCCTCCTTTACAAGGTCTGAATAGCTGTTTTCTGGTGAATAAACATTTGTCAGACTTTTGGTTAACTTCTAAGCATCTGGGTTGATTCTCTCTCGTAATTCTACGATTTATGTCATTAAAAAAAGTAAAGCTAATTGTCCATTTACAGCTGACTGTGTAGTTCAAGGTGGGTTGGTGAATATTCAGATTTCCAGGGCCATCTCTGCTGGATATCTGTGCTGCTGAGGCTTGGATGCCCTTAAGAGATGATGAAACAGGCAGGGCTGAAGGGCTGCAGGGGGCTTTGGGGCTGTGGCGGGTGTTTGCAGGGCTCTGGGCTCTCGGTCGTGGGGGTGCTGGGGGCACCAGGTGCTTACCCTTGCCACATCCCCCTTTACCATGGGCAGACCCTCCATGCTTAAATACACACGAGAGGAAAAACAACAGAGCAGACAGAGTGCTTGATATGTTATTAATGGAAATACCTCTTCCCCTGTTGTTATTTGCTGCTTGCAGGAACTGTGCAGAACCACAGAGATGGGAGCCAAAAAGGCTCTCTTGCATAACCCCTTCTGCTTCCCCCCACCGCAGGGCTGTGCGCTCAGTTCAGACCCCCCCCGGCAATCAGAAATTCAGCCCCAGCTGCTCCTGGCCAGGGCCTGGTGTCTGGCCATGTACCTGCCCCGGGCTCGGAAGCCCATCGGGTTTGGTCCCCGGCCACAGGGGCTGCTGGCCAGGGGCTTACCCACGCCTGTTCCTGAGATTTGCAATGCAATAAATTGCGTTAACTGATGGCAGACAAGGAGGAGGCGATCTGGGACTTTGGTTTCCTGTGGCAAATAAACATTTTCTGCGTGTTAGCAATGAGCTGCTCTCAGGTTAATGATACCCAGCAGAGCCAGTGAGGGCTGGGCTGAGCTGTGGCATATTTTGCAGTTCCCCGTTTGCACATGTCAGCATCCCCCATAACGCCAGATTTTGCACGGCCATGTTCACCCAGCTCGCGTGGGGCAGCGCGGCGGTGGCTTTCCCATGCTCAGCCGGGCAGGACTTGCCCCGAGCCCTGCTGCAATCCCCCTTCCCCGCTGCTTTCCTTCCCCCTCGAGCCCCCGGTCCCACTCAAATTGTTGCTTTCCCCTCGTGCAGGCACGGGAACAGCCGTGGTCACAGCCTTTGCCCACCTCGCCTTGCACAAAGATGAGGAAAACCAGGAGTGACGCGCTGGGCTGCAGGGAGGGTGTTGGGGGCCGGGTGGCCATGCTGGATCCGCGACGCCGGCACCTCCTGCAGCTCCGCAGGGACCGGCGGCTTCGTGAAGCGGACCGTGTTTCTCACGAGTCTGTCTCTCTCTGTCATTTGTGAGCTCCGACAAAGGTTTTCCATAGTTGGAGTGGATTGTAAGAGCCTTTGCCTGTGCCTGCCCTCCTCTGCGTGGTGGCGGGCGAGCCCTGCCAGCCGCCTGCCCCAGCCCCGGGCAGGGACCGGGCAGCCTTCCCCTCGCAGGAGCCCTTTGTCATGGAATGTGGAGGAATGTCATTGTCCCCACACTTCTGTCAGATTTGGTTGAAATCTGCGGGGATATTAAAAAGTTATTACAGCAGACATGTAGCCAGATACAAACAGGCATGGACAGCCCGATCACATAAATTGCATTTCATTAGAAAACTGAGCTAAAACCATGCTGGATCTTATCTTCCTCTCCCCATAGCCCTGGTGTCGCTCCCCCCTTTTCACGTCTATGCTCACTGGACAGACTGGTTTCAATAAATTGTAATTGCTTCCAACTCTTTTCTAAACTCTTCCCAGTCCAGCTCGTGCCCACGTGTGCAAAGCAGCCAGCTCTGCCCTCGCTTGGCTGAGCGAGGGGCTTCCTAACCAGTGAACATGCTAAAAGAGAGCGTGCGAGAAGCAGAAACAAGGACAGGCAACAGAGGAGGAATAAGAAACCATTGCTTACATCCTTCGGGATGAACCCGAGAAGGTGAAAGCCCACATGGAGCTAAGGGCAGTGAGGGGCATGAGGGGTGACCACGGGCTTCGGGTGGCTCTGCAGGCAGCCAGAGGACCCCAGAGAAACTGTGAGCCTGTCAGGGCATGGGACGCACGGTGTGGTGATGGACAGTGCGGAAAAGGCTGAACTGTTGATGATTTTGGGGGTCATTCTGCATGTACTGTCTGGTTTTAGAAGGGGAGAAGGAGCCTGGATCCGTGGCGGAAGGGTCCACTGGGCTGGTGCTATTGCGAGGCCACTGCCTCTCACCTAACACAAGTGACGGCCAGGCTCCTGCCTCTTGGAGCCTCCTTGGTCACCAGGGAATGCTTTCAACTGCAACTTTCCCTCTTCTACATCCAGGCGATTCCTCTGCTCGCGTGCCAAGTCACCCCCTCTCCATCTTTCTTGCACGGCCGTCACAGCCGGGCTCCCTTCCTGAGTGGTGATGGTGCTTTCAGGATGTGGTTTCTCCGGAAACGCTTGAGCGTGGCGGGTGCAGGAGCATCCCAACGGCCGAGGGCGGCTGGTGGGCTCTGCTGCCAGCTGCGCGTCCACAGAGCCAGCCCCCGGGGAAGGGCGCACGCCGCAGCGGGCAGGGAGACGTCCTCCCACCGCCGTCCTGCCCTCGCTCCTTGCCACAGGCCCCTGCGTCCCAGGGATGCCGGCACTGAGCTTGTTGGTTCTCTGCCGGCTAACGGATCAAGTCAGCTCCCACCTGGATCCTTCTCTGGGTTCGTTTTCTGCCACATGAATGAGAGGCGATGGTTCCTGGGGAAGCCCAGGCAGCACCAGAGGTGATGCCAGCGAAGGCGGCAGCCCTGGGAGCAGGGGGGATCCCCCGCCAGCAGCAGGGACCCCTGGGCTTGGCTCAGCCGCCTGTGCACCGCGGCACGGAGCCGTGGGGCTGGGCTGACGATGGGCAGCAAGGAGAGGGCCCGGCAGGAGGGGAAGGGAGAGCGGGCAGCCCGGCACGGCAAAACCTGGAGCCATTGCCCGGTGCTGTGGCACGCAGTCAGGAGGCTGTCACCAGTGAGTTGCTCCTCAAGTTGGGTTTTTTATCAGAAAGGAAATTGTGTGAATGTCTCCTAATGCCGTGGTAAGGCCAGGACACATCAAAGCACCGAGCAGAGGGCTGTGGATCAGACCATGCACGCGCTGGGGTCGTGGAGTCTCGGCAGAATAAACACAAAGATATATAGAGCCACTGCCTCAGCATCCAACCAGCCAGGGCTATTTTGGTGTAGCTAATTGGAGAAAGAATACGTCGATCCTGCAGAGAAGCAGTGCACGCTGCGAAAGGTTGGTGTCAGTGAGGAGAACGGGACTGCTGGTATTTGGGTAATTAAAGGATTTCCTTGCAAAGAGGCACAGACCAAAAAGAGCAAAGGTGGTGCTGGCCGGCGGTGCTCCCTGAAGACGTGGGCAGGATGGCTCTCCTGACCCCTCTTGAGCAGCATCTCAAGGGGCAAAGCTGCATGGGTAAAAGGCTACGAAAAGCTGAGGAGGAAGAGGATGGTTTGTGTTTCAGCGTTGGCCAGCGATCCCAGCTGTGGCTGTGCTCCCTCTGTGCTGGGGACTACGTACACATGGAGCTAAAAACACTCCTTACCCCAGAAAGCTTGTTAGCAGAGCTGGGTTGGAACAGATGGATACAGACGGGTGGGGGGAAGAGGAAACAACAAGGCAATACCAGTAGCACGATGTGCACTCGCTAAAGCACAGCAGCAGCCTAGCTTCGGAGGCAACGGAGAATTTCGAGGAGCATTTCGGTTCCTTTGGGATGCTCACAGGTGGTTCGTCTGAAGCATGACAGCCAGCATGAGACAGCACACTTGTTTGGAAACCTGGCAAATGGTTGATGAGAAAAGGAGCACACGGCTATTCCCGGTCCTGTGCGAACAACGAACTCGCCCCAGCACAAGCCGGGACCGAGCTGGCTCTGGTCAAGAACTGAGCAGCCCCGTCCCATCCCGTCCTGTCCCATCCTGTCCTGTCCCGTCCTCGATGCTCGGTGGCCTTGCCATCACCCAGAGCTGTCCGCTTTCCAGGCGGGAGTGATGGCACCTGCAGTGCCAGCAGCTCGGATCTTGGGCAAGACTTTCCAAACCCCCGCACGGCGTGACCGCCGATCACCGTGCTGCAGCGAGCCCCTCGCTCAGCTAACGGCGCTGGCAGAGGCAGCACGCCTTGATGTGTTGTATATTAAGTGGAGTGGCAGCTGCGATATTGCCATCTAAAACTAAGTACAAAATTTACAGCAGTAAATTCTTCTCTCTTCAGGGTGGTTAATTATCTTAATTACTTTTATTATCTTTTATCTTTTAAGATCCTAAATTGCTTATTTCTGCTTGTGTTGCCAAAGGGGGTTGCATATTTTTTACTGACACACGCTGTGCAGAGGCACCAATATGCGTGTCTGCGTGGTACACTTTAAAAGAACTTTGATTTATACAAGACTTCTCCTTGGGATTTTAATTGTACGAAATAGGGAAAACAAAGTTCAGTGAAATATTGACTGACTGAAGAGCTGACAAGTGGCTCCTTCCTTTTGTTCGGTGCGGGGACAGAGCCGCTCCTGCTGCCCGCCGGGCCAGAGGGAGGGAATTTTGCTTTTCGGGGCTGTGACCGCTGCAGCCTTGGGGACGCGGCCAGACGAGCGCCGTGTCTGAAAGGCACCGGGGAGCGCGTGGCCCCGGGGATGGCATGGTGCCGCGGCAGTGATGGGTCCCAGCACGCCACCGCCACGTGGGTGGGCAACCAGCAATGGCAGGCATGGTGCAGGCACCGGTGCTCTGCCCTCTCCTGCTTGCAGCAGCCGGCTCCCGGGCTGGGGCGTCTGTCGGTCGGTACGTGGGGCTGGGGGCTACATCCATCCCATGGGAGCGCCCAGCTGCGACCCAGCACCCTGGGCACCCACCATCCCTCCCCGTCGCGGGCCGTTCCTCTCCCTTCGCCAAGGCACTTCCTGCTGCTTCTGCAAAGCTCCTCCGCAGGGTGCGAAATCCTGGCCCCAGGGAAGTGCCCGAGCTGCGATTTCACCCTGTGATTTCGTCCCGGGGGAATCCCGGGGGATCACAAACGAGCCGCGGCTGAGGCGTCGCTGGCAGCCCCCTCCGGCACCGCGCCGGGTGCTGCCCTGGCACTGCGGCTCTTCTCACCGCGTCCCCTCGGCCACGCAGCCGGCGCCTGCGGGCACCCGCTCTCCTGCTGCCTCCTCTGCACACACCCATCCCCAGGGAGCTGCTTCCCTCTCCTCCTCCTGCTTCCCTTGCTTAACCAGCTTCCCTCTGGTTCTTTTTTGGGGGGAAGAAATCTTTGGGAAAGCTGCCTCAGCCCCTGGGGAACAAACACGATGGAGCTGAGCAGAAAACAGTCCCGCACCAAAGAGAAAGGCGGAGGGAGGAAGGAGGGAAGGTTTTCTCCATCCTGCAGAGGAGCCTCCGTAAATGCTCCCAGGTGCTTTCCGAATGGAACTGGAGATTTCCTCCGTGGTTATTTTCAATGCCGTCCTGCACAGAGAGCCCGGGGGGAGCCAGCGATGGCAAGGATTGCCCAAACTCTGCGTGTGCTGAAGGACCTTGTCTTATGGCATTCAGCTGACAGAGAGGGAAAGAGAGCTTTTCATGTGCAAAACAAAGGGGGAGAGTGGGCTTTTCTTTTCTGTGGTGCTAGGAAGCGTATACTGAATGCCACGCACCCCTGGCGAAGAGGGGCAGCTCTCAGCCCTGAACAATCGTGACATGAAAGGCAGAGAGGGAGGGAGAAAAAAGTCTTCCCTTCTCATTAGAGAACATTAGTCTGTAGCCTCTTCGGCGGTGATTATGGGGAGCTCCCTGTCACCCCAGTAGAACTGTGGATGTAATTACTCCAAGAAATGTGTATTCCCACACCTTACAGATATTTTGTTCTGTCTTCCTTGCCCCTATCTTTTAATAGCAAACAACAACAGAAACGTTGCAGCCCGCTCAGCTTCCTCCCCATTTACTTTACTGGCTGTCTGCTGTCAGCTGAAATTTATGCTGTGGTTTAGGAGTAATTTTTAGTTTGGAAGAATTGTCCTCCTGCCACCTGCTATAAATAACCCGCGCATCCGTTTCAGCCCCGCGCGGCGGCCGCGCCGCCCAGCCCTCCCTTCCCCATTCCCCACCTGCGCGCTGGGTCGGGGCGGCAGCGATCCTGGGGTGCCCGGGCTGCCGCCGGACACTCCTCACCGGCCGGGCCGGTGACCAAACCCTGAGCTCAGGCTCGCCGTGGTCATAGAGGCGGAGCCCCGTCCGTCTGTCTGTGGCGATGCCGCGGCATGGCCGGCGAAGGCGGCGGGTCCACGGCACAGTTTGCTGTCACATGCGGCGCACGGAGTGAAGACCAGCCGCCTTTCCTGCACCTCGCCCGTGGCCGGCGTGGGCTCCTGAGGCCCCGGGACCCCCCCGGCTGGCGGCTCTGTGTCCCTCTGGGCCCGGGGACCTGCCGGGTTGTGGCCACCGGCTCTTCTCCCTCCTGGAAGCAGCCGGACACGAGCTTCAGAGATGCTGAATCTGCAGCTCCCCATCATTTTCATGGTAATCTGCAGTGCAATCATTTGTGCTTATACAGAGTGTTCTTAATGAAGCGAAATGCAGCCCCTGCCATCGCCCGGAGCCAGCCTGTGATCCTCACAGCCTGCAGCGAGCTGAGGAAACAGCCTGTTTATTCAAAGGGGCATTTCTAGAAGCCAAAGCCAGTGACAGTCACACAGGCAGGTTTTCTGCGAGCAGAGGTGGATATGCCACACGAACTGGACTACCCACCCTACGGGGATGGGATATTGTCTGTTACCACATTTGCAGACATGTGAAAAGCTGTAAACGCAGGGATACGGCCTCTGGCACGGCTCCTTCGCACTGCGATGGTGCTTAGAGGGAGGGAAGGAACGGGGGAGGTTTGTGTCTGATCCGCAGGTATGAGCCACCATCAAGAGGGAAAAGGAAAGGTATCATCTGATAGGAAGAGACATTTTCCAGTGCAAAAATAACAATGGGAGCAAAGCTTGTGCTGGAATATTTATGTTTGCTTCTGTGTAATGTTGGTTTACCTGAGGATAAGAAAAAGGCCTAAAAATATCAAATCAGAACAAAAAGTTTCATTGGGAGCTTCTATTTGTTCCTCATACAAAGGATGCTCAAACTAAATGCAAACAAATTCAGGACAGAGTTTATCTATCTGTGAAACTGATTGCTATGTGTCATAGCAGAAAGCAAAACATTAGCAAGCAGATTATTCCTAATTAGCAATATTGAGGACGGGTCCTCCTCTCATCTCAGTGGATAACAAGGAGAGCCGCAATACCCTCCTGCACACTTGTCGTCTTTTTTTGAAGGTAGATGAGCTGTCTTGTGGAGGGAACTGCTGTAGGCATTGTGGTCAACGTTTTTCGTGCATGAATATCCAGACACTTTGCCATTGTTTTATTTTGTAAAAAGGACATTTCTTTATTTCTTTAGCTTTCTGCTTACTTTGCTTCTGTCAGAGATGAAATATAAAATCATGGCAGTAAAAGAAAAGGAGAATATTTACCTTTGCCCCCAGCAGCAGGTAGTGCATGGAGGTCTCAGGCTGCAGAGGTGACTGACTTCCACCGCAGCACTTGCTCCCCCAGCCACGTGTTGGCACTTCGGATGCATGAGAGACCTCGCCGCTGCTTCAAGCCCCAGTCCTACCCAGCCTCCCGGCAAAGCTGGCTCTTCTGCAGGGGGGCTGGTACACAGCACGGCTGTTTGACAGGCTGCCTGCAGCCCGGACACCGTGTTTGCCTGTTTGTTAGGGGCTGTGACGCTTTCCCCAGATGTTTCAGTCCCAGAGACCGTCATTGCAAAGTGAGCAGCGAGGGCAGCTCTGCTGCAAACCGGGCCCCCATCCCCGTGGCAGATGTAGCAAAAGAAAGCTCAGAGGTGAACCATCAAGCAGCCGGCGGCAGAGCCAGAGCCATCCCCAGGTGTGTCTTAGCACTGGGCACTGCTTCGTCTCAGGGTGCTGTGAGCATCCCTGCTGCCTGTAGCATCCTACAGTAATTAGCAGGGGCTTGCCGATACCACGCACTGCCACGTCTCTGCAGGGGCTGCTGTTTCTTACATAAGGCTACTTCTCTTTCTAGAGCATGTCCTTTACCCAGGGTAGCAGCTTCACAGCTGGCTGATGCTCTCTACAGAGCAGACTGAATAAATTTTATGATAAAACAGCAACCGTGATGTTCCTTTAAGGAAATGCATTGGGCACAAAAGTAGCTTTACAGGCAGCACCTCAGAAAGAGAAGCCCAGCCCCGCTCCTGGGTACCAGGTGTGCGAATTCTGGCTTCGGAGCCTCAGAAGTGCTCAGCGCTGCTCCGCTCCTGCTCCCGCCAGCAGCAAGGGGCTGCCCGCGGCGGCAGCATCAGGGTCTGCCCGCACGGCGGGGGTCCAGCAGCCCTGTGGTGCCTGTGGACAGAGCAGCTGCAGCGTTGCAGCAACACCTCCTCCCCAGCTGCTGCAGTGCAGACCTGTCAGGGCAGCAGCTCTTCAGACAAAAGGATTTGCGCTTTTGTAAGACCATCTCTTACACTGTCCCGTTGGACATTTAGCAATGAGTAAACTTTTAGCGTGTGACTGCTGTATTGGATAGCTCTCCTTATTTTCTGTTCCTTATAGATCCTTGAATTGCACCTAGCATCATGGTGGTGCTCCCAGTGGTGAGCCCACCACTGCAGCAGATTTAGCATCTCTCCATCTTTGGAACTCAGTGCTTCGCACGATGCAGAGGAGGAGTGGTCACTGCAAACACATACTGAATTTTGCTTGCCAAGGAGAAGAGGATTGACTGATACTGAATTTTGCAGGGCTTGAGAAATGGAAGAGTTTCAGTATTATCTCTGCATTTTGACATCTTAAGTGCCTACCTTCTGTTTCCGAACACAGAGCATCTGAAAGAGTTTCCTTTTAAAAATAAACGCATCTTGAGAGAAAGGCTGAAGCCACCATGCCATTACCTCATAGTGCTTCAGCTGCTGCTGCAGAGCTGGTGCATGCACAAGTGATCTTTGGCCAGGGTGCCACGTCTCGTGTCCCACGTCCCAGGGCACCACGTGGCAACACTCGCCAGGACACGTGGCCGCCCCACAGCCAAACCCCGATGCTCCCCCAGCACCCCCGTGTCCGGGCAAAGCGGGTGCTTTTGCTTCCATTTCACTTTGTGAGGGAAGACAGCAACATCAGGATTTGCTATTTATTTTAAATTGCAAACTTTTCAACTGGAAAGGAACAATGGGGAAAAATAAATGTGCCCGGGTCGACTTCCATGTTTAAAAGTATCCCATGTCTTTAAGGCAGTGAATTTTAAAAAGGCACATAATTAGCAGGCTGCTTCCTCGTCTGTATTCTTCTCGTCTGCCTGCCCACATAAACATTCGGCACACAGCACTTCCAGACACTTTTTAATAGAATCGCTTAAAACAATTAATTACCAGAGTTTTCATTCAAGCTGCAGTGGAAAAGATACGCCGGCAATAAAAGGCATTTATTCGTTGGTTTCTGGAGGCCTGTTTGTTATTAACATGTAAATTAAATCATCACAGATGTTCCATTTTTAATCTGGGGATGTGAAGTGCAGGGCTAACCACGGCCCAAACAGCCTGATTTTATTACACACACATTCATTAGGAACCAGCAGTATTATTGGATATCATTTTTCTTTGATGCATTTTTTAAACCAATTATCGGTATAATTTGTTCATTTCCCTCCCTATTTGTTTTTCTCTTGCCATTTGTGTCAGGATTCTCCAATCAAGGACGATGGCTTTGGCTCCTCGTGGCCTCCCGCTCGCCGCCGGCTGGTGCCACCATGGAGCCCGTGCCCGGCTGGGCCCCAGGCGCCGCTTTCTGCCGCCGCGCTGTAGAGCCACGCCACGCCACGCCACGCCACGCCACGCCACGCCACGCCACGCCACGCCACGCCGGGCATAGGTAGCGGCCGATCCGGCCCCGGGAGGGCACGTGGAGCCGGGAGGAGGAAGGGAACCAGCTTGCCATGCAACTGCAGCATTGAAGTGTTCGAGAAGCTTGCTGTGGAAATGCAACCCAACGTGCCTCTGGACGTTCGTGGTCCAGCGGAGCCCGCAGCCAGCCGGGAGCAGCAGGCGGCAGCGGCCACCTCCGGAGGGACGGGAGAAGAGGACAAAGTCAGGCTCCCCGGAGCGGGGTGCCCCGCAGACCTGCGGGCTGGACAGCGACGACGGCTGCCCTCGGCTTGGGCTGCGCAGGAGTGTCATCGCCTCTGTTGCAGAAGTGCCTTTGCATGTCTGAAGGAGGAAGGCCTGATCTTCCTCATCCCAGGCAGAGCTCTCCAGACCTCACCAGGAACGAAATGCTGCCATCTGCCCAGCAGCGCCCGCCTCCTGCTATCGAGTGCCACCTCGGGATGCTCACCTTGGCTTTTCAGGAAGATGTCACGCTGCGGAGGACTGTCACCCACAGCCCCGAGAGGGGAGGGCGTTGGATTTTAGCGGCTTTCTGTGCAAGCTGCCTGATCCGCCGCCAGGCACTGCATCCCCGGCAGCTGCAGAGGAGCCTCAGGAGTCCCAGGAGAAATTCTTGAAATGCAAAGGGTTTCAAACTGCACACAGCCCTGCATTGCTGCAATGAGTCTGGCCCGGGGACAGTTCTGGTCTAAAAGCATGATTTAGCTTTAATGAGAACAAAATATCTCTGCCTCCCACACTGCCTTTGGGTGCGCGCTGGGACGGCTGGCACCTTGCACCGGGCACGGATCCGAAGGGGCACCACTGCAAAGAGGGTCCTGCTTGGGGTGAGGGACATCCTCACCCATCAGGAAACCTTGAAGCAAAGCCAGCATTGCACAATCTCAGTCTAATCAGCAATTTCACTTTAATTTTTTGGTTAGTTTGTTCTGGGTTCTGCAAACAAAACTCCCATCAAATCTGCACATGGAACAAGCATCATCTTACTCCGAGAGATTTGCCACAGAGGCAGCAAACAGCTCTCGCAGGAGGAGGAGTAGGAAAAGAGCTTGGTCCGCAACAAAATGTGTTAATTCCTGTGGGAACTGCCCTGTGCGCACAGACCTCACACCTTAGCGCAGGCTCGGCAGACCCCTGCCGTGCCCGCTGGTTGCTACCGAAAGCATTTACTGCTCGCAACAAAGGAGATCTGGAGGTTAGATCAAGACAGAAGTGATGGATGTGTCAAACAACTGCTCCTTGACCAATACAACTCACAGGCAGATCACGACAATTTAAATGCAGTTAAAACCACTAATGACAACAGCTACACAAGCCACATGGGTAGGGATTCAAGAAATGAATGGTCATTTACACATAAATGTGAGACGGTCTGAGAGAGGGCTTATTAAAAAGTTCACACAAATCACACGGCCTGACTTTGCACAGAGCGGGCATTTAAGAAATAGCGAAGAATAATTCACAGAGGCCATAACGGAAAGCGGACTCTTTACAAAGAAATCAGATATTATTCAAAATGTCTGCAGCCTCCATTTCAACCTGGCAGAGGTTCGAACCGACGGTTTTGAGCCGTGTGCTGAAAGGTACGGCAGCAGCAGAGATCCAGCAAGCAAGCCCATGATGATACAAATGGGGTAATAGTGGGAAGTCATCTTCGACCAAGAAAATCCAGGCTTTGTGAGACCGCAAAATACGTAAATGTTTAGTTTTCACCTAGAATAATTTTCTAAAGTGGAAAGACAGTTTTTGTACCCAGAGAAACTCACATTTCATCCTGGAATGCTGCTCCTGTGAACACAGGAGTTTTTCTGAAAAACAGGCAAATTACTGCTGGGATCTAATTCACAAGGATTCTTCAGAAAACAACAGAAGACAGGTAAAACCGGAACAACAACCCAGAAGTTGAGGGAAACCAGAGTATCTCCACTAATAGAGCTGGTTTTCAGCCTGAATCACTCTTGCCAACGTCCCGTAAGCCTCGTCCCGCACCCGCCGTGTACCTGGCCCGACCCCAGCTCTGCCCCGTCCCGTCCCATCCCGGCGCTTCCCCACGCGGCGATCGGCTGCCCCGGGCACGGGGGCCCGGCTGCTACCGGAGCGGCGATGGAGGGTGCAGCCTGCCATCCCTTCTCCTCGGGAATCGGCCGGAGGAGCCTCCCGCCGGCGGCTCGGGCTGCTTTGTCCCACTGCGCCCCGTGTCCTTGCCGTGAAAACTGTCGGAGAGAGAGGGCGGGGGGAGCCTCGCAATGACCAAAAAAGTCTTGGAAATGCTTTCATGCTAAAAATCCCATATTTGACAGAAGTGTGAGATACCTTGAGGCCTTCTATTGATTACCTGGGAGCAGAAGTACACGGGCGCTTTGAGCTGTCACAGTTCCAGGCATTTCTGAAAACGATAGAAGACTGGAACAAAAACACAACTAAGGCTCCTGACACAGTGTGTTAAGCAATAAAACATGTTTAATTGTGTTGTCTTAAGGCTATAGCCATTCACTGGCTGAAGGTCATTCACTACCCACACCGCCAGTGGGAAAGAGATGCTCTGACAGGTGGGAATCCAAATAGGAAACAGATATCTGTGAGATTACGGCATGAATGACACTGAAGTGCCAATGATGGTGTAGTTAAAGGGAACAGGACAAGCAGCAGGCGAGACAGCTCTTGGCTGGTGGATCTATAAAAGGGATGTTATAAACACAGCTTGCAAGCGGGGGCAAGATGGGATTCAGTCAAGTATCCCCTGGGGCTGTCTCGTCGCCACGTGGCACCATGAGTACGTGTTGGCCTTCTGCACTAGCACTGAGGACCTGAATGGACGAAGTGCAGAGAACCCCCCACTGCCCCCACGTCCGTGGGGGACCAGGCAAGCTCCTGGTGGGAGCTCATGTCCGCACAGAGACCCTCCTGCCTTGCTCCAGGGATCAGTGTCCAGGTGGGCACCGATGCCACTCAGCGTTGGGCCAGGAGCGCATCTGAAAGGCTCTGCGTTTGAAGCCCTCGGCCATTCTCCTCTGTGTGTCTCATGGCCAAGCCCTCGCTGCAGCACGCGGAGATGGGAGGACCTCTGCTGTACACCCCACCAGTGCCCAAAGCTCCTCTGCAGGTCGCGGTGCACAGGTCTGCCCGGCTCCCTGGGGAGCCACCGCCCGCCTGAGGTCGTGCTGGAAAACCGAGTCCCCGCCGCGTCTAGCACCGAGAGGCTGGAGCCTCGCAGGCACTTGGCTCCTGGGCAGAGGCGCAGCGGTCTCCCCCAGGCAGCCAGCCAAGGACGAGTGTCTGGGAGCAATCCGCTTTAACAGTTCATTAACCTCCTTAATAAAATGGCCAAAAGTAACGTTTCCTTCCACTCCACTCTGGACTCTGACCTTTTGGACCACGTTACAGCTGTCTAGAAGAAGGCAGACCTTCTGCCCAAGGAAGTTACGGAAATGGATAGGAAAAAAGGTGAAAATGAGGGAAAGGCTGGAACTTGGTTCCCAGCCAGTTTCTTGCCCTCATGGCAGAGAAGAGTCTGGAATGACCTTGTGGACCTGACGGGAGAGACACCGGGTTTACGCTCACTCAGGGATGCTGCCTTGTTTTAACACGGAGGATCCAGTCTTCTGAGATTTTGAGTCTTAGAAACCAAAATGACGAACTGGAGCAAAACACGGAGAATGCTTGAAGGGGTGATTTTTTTTCATTTTATGTTGTTGCTTTTCTGGCACTGTCTGGCTTTTTTCATAGACGTCAAGTGGTGGGGACTGGAAAGCTCCAGGAGGGAGCAAGCAGGCTTTCGGCTTTGCAATAGTCAAACCCAGAGTGTGAACGCAAACCCTCTTCAGCTTAAGGTGTGTCAGGAAGCATAAAGCAGGAACACGCGGGATTGCCTGGCGAAATAACAGAGCAGGATCAGTATCCATTAAGGATGAGGAAAACATGGGTCATGCTGTATGCAAGTGACTGTTCTGATCTGGAGGCATTTCAGCATGCAGTGATTTTATTTTCCATGGTTAGAGGCATCATGACCATAAAGTGTGAATTTGGGAAGAAATTCCAGGCATTCCTGGCCGTAGATGCTGCCTGGTCTCCTGGATGGTATGTGCGAATCCACCGCTCTTCGTTAGTCCTGCTAACTTCTGTGTTACAGGGGGACCTGCATATGGAAAAGGTTTGAGGTGTCTTCTGTTTAATGAGAAACAGAAAAGATTAGGTTGTAGCAAGGTATTTAATTATTAGGATATTTCTGCTCTGGCTGCATCCTTTGCCTCTCCATGCGGGAAGTGCCAAATTACATGTCACCTCGGAGGGCATATTTTCTGTAGTTTTCAGAGCTCCTACAATGGCAGCCTCATGAATATTTACTGAACTGCTCAGATATGCAGCAGTGGGAACAAATAAAAAAAAGCTTGTATTTGCATCTCCCACAGACACTAACAAACCATGTGGCTCTGGTAGGGAGAAGATGGGAGATTGCTGTTGCCTTTCCAGAGGGATAGAGAAAACAGCTTCTTGTATAATGAGATTGACTTTTAAATTGAAAGTGTTACTGGTTGTGCTGCAGTTCATACTTCCATGCTGTGCATTTACTCCCTAGGCTCTAACATTAAGACATCTTATATACAAGCTGGGAGGATTCAATTAGAGTTTCTGTTATTAATCAATCAATTAAGCCACAATCTTTGGTATATACATTTTCACTCTTAAAGAGGTGAGATGCTGGCATCACAAACTTCAGGGACGCCATTTCATCTGGGCACACAAGCAGGTGTGTACTGCAGAGCTCCCGGTGCCGGTGCGATGCCAGGGCCGTCCCGAGCTTGCTAGGCACTGCGCTGCGCAGGGAGAGCAGCGGCGCCCAGGCAGGGACAGCTGAGACCTGGCTCGCGGCTGCAGCGCTCAGACTCAGCACCGGGCAATGCCAATCTATAGCTGGCACCCAGTCCTTCAAGAAACGTTCGGCCGCACTTGCCTCGTTGCCAAGCTGAAGGCGCTCTACCTGGACGACTGCACAAGCACGGGAGGAAGGCAGCTCGGCTGTTCAGTTGTTTTCTCGCTGCTGCTCTGACAGAGGGCTTCATGCTTGTGCTGGAGGAGAGCCTGAAACCTTCCTGGCCTGGAAGAACCTGTGTGTGAGTTGAGAGACTCAGAAGAGAAAGTCATGAGAAGTGTTGCTAAAGAAATGCTTGGGATATTCACAGATTAACCCATCCTAGAGCTGCCTCCAGCCTTCAGTCAGGCCGTGGCTGGCCTGGAATAAGAAACGGAGGCGTCGCTCTGCCCTGACCCAACAGCTCCAGATCCTTGCTGCCCGTGACGCTGTGCACACACGTAGCAACGAAGCTCTAACGAAAGCAGAGTGGGAGCGCGCCCCTCAAACGAATTGTCTGGACACCCTGGCATCCCACTTGTTTTGTTGCTTAAAAAAACTTTGAAGTGGCAATATAGGATTTTTTTCAAAGGCTCCTAGGATTTCTGGGACATTTTCTCATGAGTCCGGAGGCAGCGGCGTTGCCCAGGAGCAGCGGGAGGCTCCCGCGTGCTGGGTGACGGCGGGTGGGATGGGAGCTGCACAGAGCTGCCGTCCTCTGTCCCCACAGACGGCTGGGTTCAGGGGCCTGACACTTCACGCTGTCCTTTAAACGCTTGCAGTGCTGAGTCCCAGTAAGTAGCTGACTCAGAACTGACTATCCCATCCCTTTGCTGTCCCTTCTGTCAGCCCTTCTCCCCTGCCCTCCCTCCTGCTCCCAGTCCCCTTCTGCCTGTTCTCTGCTCTGCATTAGGAAGAGATGATGCGATGTTACAAACCCTGCGCTCATTAATGTTCTCCCAGATCTCTGGCATTTTCCTGCTGTGAACAGGGGTTGAAGGCAAGGCTTCCAGGTCCTGCACCTGGACAAAGTGAGAGGTCGCAAAAAACTCACCCTCAATTTTTTTAGCATATTTCACAGGCTGCAGCCTTATCAGGGAGAGATGCACAGGGGCGTGAGACCAGCGTGAGTCAGAACGTCACTCGTGCACCGGTCTTCCGTCAGTGGTGACGCCTGCCCTGCGCTTGCTGGACAAGCCCGTGTTCACGGACGAGCCCGTCGTGTTGCACATGTCCCCAGAGCCTGCGAGTGACAGCCAGGCCACAGCCTGGCCCGTCCCTTCGCCAGCCCCTTCGGACACTTCGCTGCCCCCACCCAGCGCGTCGGGAAAGCCTTCTTCCACCGCCCGCGTCCCACCGCGCGTCGGCTGCGGGAGGGGCGGCTGGAGCCAGCGCCACGGGAGCGTGGGGTGCTCCCGGGCAGGACCCCATGCGAGTCTCCCCAGGGACGTGGGCGGCACATGGGGGCGGTGGGCTCAGCGCGGCACGCTGCGCCGCGAGGGGGGAGAGCCGGCGGCAGCATTTGGAGCAGGAATGATTACCTGCGTCCTAGTGCCTGGAATATTTAATCCGACCTGTAACCAGAACTTCAGGGGAAGGGTTTAGAGAAAATGAGCTCTGTGGTTTTGAGCTGAAGTTTGAACACTTGAAGAGAAGTAAACGCACGAGTGCTGTCTATAGGCAAGGAAAAAAAAAGAAAAGAGAGGATTAAATGGCAATGTTACCTTTACTCTTGTCAAATACCTAAGTAGAAACATTGGTTAATGCCCTTAAAAAAGGCCCATTACCACAGGGCAGAGAGTCAAAGAGCCTGGCTGCCCTAATACTCAGTTATCTCGTTCCTGGATAATGGAATGACCCCTCGCCTGCCCGAGCTGTACTACGATATAATAGCATGAGCCGTGTGAATAAAGAGGTTATTTTTGGAATCCAATTGAAACAGTGCCGGAGCCGGTGTGACAGGGGAAGGATTGAACAAGATGCAATGTTCTAAGGGAAGGGAAAAAATTGAATTTTGGGGAAGGTGGCACCGGCAGTGAACTGTGCAAAGGAAGCCCCCGCGGCGCTGCAGGAGCCCGGTGCTGCGGGCAGACGGCACACCCCGGGACGGGGCCGCCAGCCATGGGCCGGGCCGGGGGAAAGCTGGTGCTGGAGATTGAACAGCCCGTCCAGCACAGACCTCGGGAGGGTGGCTGAGTCCCCAGAGGGGCAGGGGCAGCGCCCAGGGCAGCTGCAGCAGAATTCCCCCATCGTCGGGCGATTCGTGGCTGCGGCAGCCCCAGGCTGGAGCAGTCACCGCCACCAGCCGAGAGCCAGCGGCTGGGGATGGGCCATTGCAAACACCCTCGTCAGAGCCGGTGCCGGTCCTGGACCTGCCGGCAGCTGCAGCTCCCCAGCCTGCAGCCTGCACACTCCGCAGCCCTTTTTTCATGCCACTTAAGCACACATATAAAGGTAAAACACAATGTAATGCTAATTCTGGTGCACAGTATCCAATACATAGGACTGCAATTCATCAAACAGTGAGAGACAAGAAGCACAAGAGATTCAGCATAAACGTAGAGACGAAAATGAATATTAATTTACAAAGCAGCACAAAGACAATGGGATCCAAGGAGATTGATATCACAAA
>NC_134329.1:8302264-8367465 GCF_964195595.1 Calonectris borealis
GAACTAAACCATCCCCTCTTTTCAGTCTTTCACATGTAGATTCAGTCCAGGACTGACCAATTTCATCCCTCCTTTCTTGTCCCCCTCTTTTTCAGTTTTATACTACCTTTCTGGAGACTCTGTGACTGGAAGGGAGAGCAATGATTCAGATAAGGGTATACTGGAAGAAGGATACAATTTGCCAAGATCCATACTCATCATTTGACAGACAAGATACTTCAGGCCAGCAGAGATTCCCAGAGCAGTAAAAGAAGTACAGCTGAGACAATAGATGTGATTATTCATTTAAAATCTTAAGACAGGTGGCTCCACACGCCTGCCCTGGTTACCAAGCTATAGTTCCAGATTAATTTTTTGCTGCAGTGAATACGTGCTGAAATTGAAGGCAGAACCAGCAAGCATAAAACTAATATTAGAAAAGAAATAACTCACCTCTGCACTGAAGCAGCAACAGTAAGTCTCCTCTGTCAATAACTTTGTCTCCATTCTCATTATCATAACCAAGAACCTGAAACGCTCGTTGTATTTTTTTCATTGACAAGCCAAACGCAGGTCGATGATTTATATAAAGTTTGATAAAATCCCCTAAGTTGATTTTTGTCACTTGTTCTCCAGTATCCACATACTTGCTGAATTTTACTTCATTTATCATTTCTTCAATCTAAAGATCAAGGCAAGACAAATTGTTACACTTTTTCTTTTTGAAGAGCATCAGGCCAGTTTCCGATCTCATGAATGCCAATGTACCATAATCGCGCACATACTGGTACCAGAGATGCCACGACCATATCCCAATAATAAGCTAGCACTCAGCAGCTGAGGATGGACACGGCTAACAGTTACGTGCTTGCTGTTATGAGGATATTAGGTAAAGACGGGGATAGCAGATACGCAGTCATTTTGGATTTCCTCTGTTTTCTTATGATAGGCACGTGGTGACTTTGCAGCTGTTACCGGTACCTTTGCCACAGCTGTGTCTCCACTCTGGGGACAGTGGGCAGGCAAACCACAAACCAGTAAATATACCACCCCACTACAAAAGTACATGCATGTAAGTCTCGACATAACCAGGCTGCGCACAGTATATACACACCCCGGCCGGCATAAGCAATCTATCCCCCCGCCAACCCAACACGCGTCTGGTGCAGTTCTGCCACTGCGCAAGCCAAATCTGAAATTTGCTCAGCGGGGCTGACATCCTGCACAGCTGGGTCACTCACTCTTCTCTCCGGCAAACGGGCAAGCACTGGCTGTGCTGGATACTAGTGGTTTTCTTTAAGCCTGGTGCTGTGGGTCAGCCCAGTTGCCAGCTGTGCCGATGTGTGTCCAAAAGGCAGGATCTGCTCCATGCCTTCGCTGTACTCATGCTCCAAGAGGCAGCCCCTTTGGAGATACAGGGGCAGCAGAGAAACGCCGGGAGAATTCCCCGTGCCAACACGTACCAAGCCTGCTACTCCCCGGGAAGAGAAGCTGTTGCAAGATCTCCCTGGGGAGGACTTTGCATTCAGCCTTGGGCCTTTGTCCTTGTGTCACAAGTTTTTCCACTGAATAAAGCCTGGGGAAGAGGGAAATCTCAGCCTTATATTTTTCCTGTAGCAAATGTCACGCCAGGCAAGAACAGTCATTTTCACTGAGCTCTGATCTGGGATTAGGTTTTATATCAGCCCCACTGAACTACAAAAGAAAAACACCAATTCCCAAAAGCTTTGTTAGTCAGCCCAAGCTGCCTTTTCTCCCTCCTGCTTTTCCTTTATTAAAACACCCTAGAGAGAGATGAACTTTCTCTCTGGATTTTAATACTGTCCTGCCTGCTTCGAGAAGCAGATTGTAGGTTGCCTGGTTTCACAACAGCTTAGCACCTCTGTTTCCATGCCTGAAATGCTGTTTTCGTTTTGATTTGGGGCAGGCGGGGGTTAACAGTTATTTTTCCAGAGACATTTCCCAAGGGAATATGTTCTCTCTGTCCCCAAGAGGCGACAATGTAATAACCCAAGGAAAACATCTAACAAAGTACGAGGGGATAACACCACAGCTTGACACAAGGGCAAAGCAGTCCGGGCTCAGATGAACATTTGCTGGTTGCGGGGGCTCCAAAGCAAGTCTGTTAGGTGGTGGCTGTGGCAAAGGTCCTGCCTCCCATCTGCTGGCTCTCCTGGCAGAGAGTATGCCCGGGCAGATGGGGTGGCACTGACTCACAGCACCATCGCAGCAGCCTGTGGGGTTCCTGTGCAACGGCAGAGATGAACACAGCCTCCCCCGCTGAAAGATGAAGGGAACACAGCGACCTACCGCTTCCCTTGGGAGAACCCCTCCTGCGTTGAAGGGCTGTAGCTGGTGCAAAGAAGTCGTTATTTAAATCTCCTTGCATCAGATTCAGTCTTTTTTTTTTTTGGTATGCGCTTTAATTATCCTTTTGCCAGGTTACAACATTACAAATGAGGTTTGTATACAATACAAACTGCCTTGTAGAAACAGCCACAAAAGGGGAAGAAGCAGCACCCTTATTAAATCAGTTGTCTTTGTCTGCTGTAAAATTTGAAGATAAAAAGCTCTTGAGAAATGTTTGATAGGAAGCTCCGCTGCTGCAACCTGAAAGGCAAGCTCAGAGAGAGCTTCTGCAGAGTTTATCAGTTATGAAACAGCTTTAAGTTCCGTGGAAATAAAAGCTGCTGTCTCCATCTAAAATCATTCTTTCATCAGTCCCAGGCAGAACAAGAAAAAGAGGCTCTGTCAACATCCAAATGAGTGATTGCATGGAGCTGGACGTTCTCATCCACGCTGGTAACACATATCGGATGCTCTGGTTGAGTCTCCATCCGACCTGGAGGGACTCAGCCCATGGCCCACCAACCACATGCTGCATGTAAAGCAGCTCAGCCACTAGTAGAAGGCACAGAGAGACCAAAGCACATCGCTGCCTGCCCACAAGGTACTTTAGCCCATGGACTTGGGAAAGCTGGAGGCTGCTGCCCTTGGGAGCCAAAGGAAGATTCATTCCTCAACTTTCTCAGTTCACCTTCTGAAGAAACCCCCTTTGCAGTGGTGGCAGAGCACTCAACCTCCAGAAGACCCTGAGGTCATCTTTCCTTGAACACTTCTGAACCATCAGGCTCCAGGTTTGCTCAGCCTGCCCCTGCAGTTGCCCAACCCTCTAGTGAGGAATCGTTACTTTTTGAGGAATTTGCTGCCAGGTTATCTAACCACTACTGTATTGATGCAGACCAGGTTAAATACACTGAAAGCCAGCAAATATACTCTGGAGCCATCCAGCATGACAATGGTCAGAATCTGGCCCTCGGGACTCTTAGTAAATGCAATCAGTCTTGCTCTTTTTTCTTTTAATAACAACAATAAAAACAACTGACTGACCTTTTCCTCTGATGGATAAAATCCCATTGCTCTCATTACAGAAGGAATTTCCTCCAAGGGAATATGCGTTGACACCTGTCTGGTCTCCAGTGTATCGATACCATGGTTGCGCAGCTGTACATAGTAAAAATAGTCTTCCAGTTCCTGCGAGGGATTCAAACAAGATACTGTAAAGTTCAGTTACCAACAGGCGCAGAAGATAAGGCTCCTTTTAAGATTTACTAACAGGCATATCAATGAGATTGCTGGTAAAGGCGAGCTGGACAAAAAATAAAGAAATGTCAGGCCTGTATAAATGAATCTTAAACCAACCAGATGTTGCCAGACAGCATTCACGGTGAGCATAATTACCCTGAAGAATTCGCCTTCTCTGCCACCATCCAGTAGGTTGTAGAATGGGATCAAGTCCTCCCCACCCAGGGAAGCAGCAGCATCCAAGGCACTGGCAGAAGCAGAGAAAAGAAGGTACAGGAAGGGTTCATGTGAGGAGAGATTTCATGTTTCCCTTTCTAGTCATTCTTCACAGACACTTTCAATAAATAAATAAAATCCCCGGGCCTCAGAATTCCGGAAAGAAAAGCACTGCCTTGAACCGTGTACTATTTTATCATCAGCCTGCAATTCTACAGCATATTTCATACCCAGGTTTTACATACAATAGCACAGTGTGGGAATTAATTATTACTGAATGGTCCTCTTGTTTAGTGGAATGAGCACAGGGCTGGGAGCCAGGAGCTTTTCCATGGACTTGAGCTTGGTGTCTGGCATTTAGCTTTTCTGCTTCCTTATAGAGACATTGAGGGAGATGAATTAGCTAGATCAGCATTTTGAACATGCAGAGAGGGCTGGGGCTTGGTGTTTGCAATAAACCACACAAACCTAAGCTCCCTGTTCCTTGATCTAACACATTCTTCCCCAATAACTCAGTGCAATCCATTACGCTACTTCCTCTGCTGTAACGGGCGACTGTGTCGCAGGTGCAGTCTACATTAAACTGAAAGTATCTGAGTGCCACCTCTTTGTTTCAATTTCATAGGCAGTTGGAGCCAAAAGAATCCGTTCGGCTTGTGCAGATGAAAAAGGAAACCAAGCCTGGTAGTGCAATCACGGTGTAGCGTTGCCACATAATACCCCACGCCTGGCAGCGAGGCTGCAGCTTTCACGCACACCTCTGTAGTGCTGCTTCCACTGGGTTTTTTGCAAGCTTCGTGCTTTTTTCATAATTAAGTTATTTGGGTATTAAACACAGTGGAGATGCACAAGATGCCAGAAGCAGCAATAAAATGATAATTAGCTCATCAAGAGCTTCGCTCCGAAAACAAATTACATCGAAATTCAATGTTGCCTGGACCCTGGCCAACCATTATAAAGAAGGATCATTTATATTCTATTGCCTTCCTTAAAATGTCGCTTATTCTGACCCCCGACTGCTTAAGCCACACAAAGTGGAAAACAAAATAAATAAGCCTATTGCTTTCCCATCCAGGTTTCCTTTGTTCTGGCACATGAAGGTAAGCTGGCTCAGCACCCTTTGGGCTTTCCTCTGAGCGAGCAGTATCTGCAAGAAATGTTTTACACAGGACCAGCACGTGTCTTAACCACGAAGCCTTTGTCCTAGGATGGTGAGGGGCAACCGTGTTTCCCAGGTTCAGTGCACTCCAAAAGGCAAAAATAGGAGCAAGGGCTAAAAGCCAGCTCCTGTGGGGTTGATTTGCCAGAAACCAGGAGACGTGTTTGTGCTAGTAGAGTGACATGCAGGATACAAAAAAAAAATCCAGCCACAGACGGACAGGGAACATGCCACGCTATCTATCTTTTCTAGCTCCGACACGGGCTAAGCTCCCTTTCCAGTCCTTGAAGTGTGAAGTTGCTCCGCGCTGGCCTGGCAGTTTTCAGCTCACTTGCAGCTGCCCACTGCCTTTCGATGTACGCGTATATCTACCGGGCGTCTGCAGCCACGCTCGCAAGGGGAGAGCCCTCTCTGCCCCGCACGCGCATTGCAACAAGCAGCTTTGGTCCTTGACATGCAAAGAAACCAAAATATATATCTTGCCTTTGCCGCGTTACCCGCCTGCCACGTGGGAGCACGCGTCTGGCAGTGCTGCCCAAGGGAGCTGGCAGAGGGAAATCGCACGCTTCCAGAGAAAGGCGGAAGAAACCTGGCAGGGTTTATCGCTGACGCTCCGGGCCAGAGCCTGGAAATCCTCATTTGCAAGAGCAGCCTTCACTCCTCCAGCCACCCCATTTACTGCAGTCCATTTACTCATGTAAGCAAAGCTTTATAGGATTAAGGTGGCTTGTCCTAAATCCAATCTTCAAATGCAGGGGGGATTTCCTAGCAAATGCTGGCCTATCCCATTTGGATAGCAGATAGCCGCCCCGCATGCTCCTCCTGCAGCCGGTGCCGCTCCTCTGATCCCCTGCCTAACCCCGACAATCCCCCATCGCACTGGCCAGGCCCTCACAGGGACCAGAAAATCCTCTGCTCAACTTCTTACCAGTTGGGTACCATTTCCCAGACTGGAGTATTTTATAGGCGCTATGGCCACCACCCGCAAGGCCTGCTGGTTTAATCCTCCCTATTGATTATGTGGCTACATCACATAGAGGGGAGCAAAGCCCCCCCAAAAGTGTGTTCCTCCTGTTTCAGCTGCCACCCCGCATAGCTACTTGAGGCCTGGCAGGTCATTGCAATCTAGGCTGACCCCACTGCCGTGCCACCATCCCCAGCGTGGCACGTGCCCACCATGCCGAGCTGTCAGTAGGTGCTGAGCTAGGGCTTTCGGAGAGCCTGTGTGAACATGAGGCTCCACTCTTAATAAAGCTGGTCTCAGGCCAGGTGTCCAGAGATGCTGCCAACCTCGACTCACACTTCCCATCGCAAGCGGTGGGTCTCCTGCTCACACGAGCGCTGGGACCTGTCCTCCACCCCGTGACCCCACTTGCCAGATGTGGTTTGTTGGCTGGTCTTGGGCACGGTGTTGTGGAAGGAGAGTGAAGCTGCAGGCTTTGTCACCTGCCCCAAAAGGACCCACGCTCAAGAGAGCCCTGCAAAGAAACGCTCCCCGTGCGGCACCCTGCTGCATTGCTCCATCGGTGCCGCACCGCCCTATACACCGGGATAAGTGCAGAAATAGCTGGGACACCTGGCTTTAACTCCTCTGGACACAAACAGAGACCTTTTAGGACAAAAGTCCCATTCCCAATGTAAATGTTGGGGAACATTTGCTTCAGCTGTGTTGAAGCCGCTGTGGAAAGCCGTAACAAGACTCCTTTCTCCTTCCTGTGGTACTCACTTTAGGTTGACCTCCCATTTCATAACAGTGCAGTCGTCACCCCCTGCTGTAAAGACGTAGCGTCCATCGTAGGAGCTAGCAAGGTCAGAGACACCGTCCGGGTGGCAAATAAAAGCTGAGGACTTGTGGGGGTTGCCATCGACAGGCAAAATCTGCAGGCCCACCTGTAAGGAAAGAGGGGGCCCGGGAAGGCTGGGGGTACTGCGGGAGGGCTGCACACCAGAGCAGGGCTGCATCCTCCTCCCGGGAGCTCGCGCAGCTCTCGGGCAGGACCAGCCTATGCATGGTTTTGTGAAATTCCCCCAGGGACCACCACCACTACAAGCTGAGGTGGATGGGGCTTCATACCTTGTCCTTTGTAATGTACGCCAGATAGCATTTTTGGGGGTCCATAGTGTTTGTTGTTGGGAGGATTTGTATCTTCTCCAACGGGGAGCCATAGGTTGGTCCCAAAAGGGTCTTTCTGAAAGCAAACAACATTTTCGTCCATTCTCACAAAACATTTTCCCTCTGAACGGCTGCTGTGCACAAGGATGGGTAGATATGGGGAGGTGTGGTGGGCACAAAGGTCTTGTACTACTGGCTGAGAGGACAGGATAGGACAGGGCCCCTGGCTAGAAGGGATCACAATGGGGCTAAGAGAGGAATTTAGTGCACAGGGATCGTTCAGTCCTTGTGCTTTGCTTGTGTGGGCTCCTGTCTCTTTATCTGGTGTCCAACTGCTGCATCTCAAGTCCAACGTGCTGGGCAGACCGAGACCCACCTGCAGCCACAACATTACTAGATGACATGTTAGTGAACAGCAGAGTGGACACAAGGATGGAGCAACCTGGGAGCCCTAGAGTCATCCCAAGATCTGCTCATGGATGGGCAAACACATGCTCATGGGTGGGAGCAGGGCAGACATTAGACAGAGGAGAACATAGAGTCAGGATGGGGGTCCCAGGCAGTGGTAGGCCTGAATCTCTCCTCTACCTGCACATTTTGGTCGTTGTATTGTAGAGCTTAATTTTGTAGCAGTTGTTGGCAGTGAGGATAAAGGACTCGGTGCTGAGCTGTGGGTACCAGGCCAAGCACAGGGGGACAGCAACCTGCTCTACCCGGTCCCTGTGCAAGACCACCAGATGGTCCTTGCTGCTGCTGTTCAGGTCATATTCAACCTGGAGGGAAGACAAGGAAACACAGCAACTCCCCTGTGGTCTGCCAGCACTCTGGACCTTGCAGATTAACTACATCTAGCATCTGTTGCAGACCTGCCCCGAGACCGGGTTGACAAACAATTCCTGCGACGGAGCTGGTGGGGAGAGGTTAGGAGCTGCAGAACCAAGGACTGAGTCTCCCTCACTGCTCTTGTCCAGCCCCCCGCTTTAACGGCAAAGCTCCCCTGCCCTTTAAACTCTCACATCGACTTACCAGCTGCCGGTCCTCCCCAAGGCTCAGGAGCCTGGGCTCGTTGCTGTCTAACTGGACCCCAAAGAGGATGCTCCGGATGGGTTTGTAGTGGGAGTGCAGCCCTGCTAGGTGTTCCCAGCATCTGCTCCCGTTTTGCAGGACTCTCTTGTAAACAGTCACTGAGTATTTCTCATCCTGGAATGAGAGCGCAAAGGTCAACGAGCCACGATCCCCATGCACGTCCCCTGGCTGGCAGCGGGCAGCTCTGAACGTCCCCTCCGGGCTTAGCTCGGCCCGCTCGGTTTTGTGAGTCCCAGCAGGGGGGTTAGAGTCACAGCCAGGATAAAGCACCGGGTCGGACAGATTTGGGCAGCTGCTCCCAAGGGTATCACCGCAGCGGTCCTCAGCCCGGCCGGAGCATCCTAGCTGGCTGGAGGGCATTCCCCGCCGCACTCTCACAGCAGAGGGGCAGTAAATCGAGTTCAGTGACTCCCCAGAAATCACAAGGAAGATGCTTCCCACTGCTGTGCCCTGGCATCCGGGCATGAAGGGGGAGTCTTTTTCTTTGTACAGATCATCACCAGTGGCTACAACCTCTGTGCCTCAACACTGCCTCAACACTTGTGCACCGAGACGTGGGACCAAGGGAGCAACCCACCTCGTGGTGCACCAGCCAGGAGGAAATCCCTGCTCCCACCCTTTCTACACATGGATGCAGAGCTAAGGCTTGTCACTAAAGTTAGCGATGGGACGCTGCCAGCAGCAGGCCTGTGGAGCGGCTGTGACTGGTGACGTTTTTACAGAGTGACTCTTCAAGCCAGGAAAAACATTTCAGAGTCACGAAGCCCCCAGGGAGGGACAGCCCTCCGCACCGCTCGCTCTGCCGTGCCTCGCAGGATGGCCAGCGATTCCCAGTCCCACTGAAAGCTGTGCCATGAGCAGTGCGTGTAAATCACCGAGAGGAAAAAACAAGCTTACAGCAGTTGCGAGGTACTCCGAATCGTGAGAGAAGCTAATATGAGTCACGGGACCACACGAAAACTTGAACTCTTTGCAGCTGGACTGAAGGGAAATGGCATCGAGGATGTAAACGCTTCCATCAGTAAAACCAGCAGCCAGAAAATAACCTGAAAAGCACGCCAGAAAACTCTCACGACACAATCGCTCCTCCCAGGCAGCCCGGTGCTTGGCACATGGGGAGATCACGAGACCAGGATACCTTCAGGGTCGTAGGACAAGCACTGGATTCCGGCCTCGGTGAATATCCTGCTAACGAGGTACCTGGTCTGCTGGTAGTCCCACACCTTCAGCAGCCCACAGTGACTCCCCACAGCAACAAGTGCCTGCCGGGGGTGACAGGCAATGGCATTCACAGTTTTCTTTGCCTCTTCCATGATTTTTTCAAAGTTTGTCCTGTCTGTTGCAACATGGAGCACGGTTGCATCAGAGGTTGAAAGGATAAAGTTCCTGTTTAGCGTGAGAGAAACAGTATTTGATGAATCAGACTAGCTGGCTCATGTCCCTCCAAGCTATATTACACATTAGTCTCTTTTTAGCAACTTAGTTGGACGATCACTTATATTTTGCGATATGCAATATGCAAACACTTTTTGACCTGGAAGGCAGGTGGCACTTTGTATTCATGACCTGGTAAATCTCCACGGGAAAACTCTGGAGCCGGTTCCATTTTCTACTTGGGTAGGCAAGCCAGAAGATGAATGACATCTGCGTAGCTTTTGCCGTTTGCAAGCCACTGGTGTGTGAGATGGACAAATGAGCAATTGAAGATACTCTGAATAGTCTTTTCACATGTCTCCATGCCACCATTGTCAGTGGCTCCATGTTGACCGCGCCACCACGGACAAGGTCAGAGGACAGTTTCAGATCCGCGACACAGACAGAGCGGCTGCCTGTCTGTTCGCTCAGCCGCGCCGACCATAACGCAGCGAAGAGGGTCCTGCTGCATAATTGGTGATGTGTAAAGCAGCCATCTGAATAATTATGCATGTTACAGAACAAATATGTATAGCCATCAGTCCGCCTGAGGACTGAGAGTCCGGACTGAGAGCAGAGGGTCAAAGAGGACCACACAGAGATCCAAGAGCTGCGCAGACAGATGTGCACGGCTGCATCACGCGGGCAGCACGGGTGGGGAAACGGCAGCCGCTTTTGCTAGCTGACCCATGACAGCCATCCGTTTATGCACATCTGGCCTGGGCACTGAAGGATGCTGCGCCTCTTGATGCCTTAGCTGGGCTCTTCAGCCGTACTGATCCCACCAGCCTGGGGAGACGAGCAGGCTCAAGGCTTCCCCTTTGGTTTTCTGCCTTTTGCGCTGCCCAGAGCAGCTGCAAGCGGCAGGAGCTGCAGCAGCGACCCAGGAAGAGGGATGAGACAACTGAGACTGACAGGGAAAACCAAACTGTTCCCCAGGGCGCTGCTCCAGGCTGGAGAGGAATCTGTCCCATATGGCTCTTTGGAAAACACGTGTGGCTAAGGACAGACGTTGCCAGGAGAGCCTTAACAGGAGTGACAGGCATATGGTTTGCAGGCTGGATCGAGCCACGGAACAGCTTCATCTGGCCTGCAGACTTTCTATAAATCCTCAGACACAGATACGTCACGCAGAGGGGCAGAGAGGGACCGGCGACCAGGCTGGGGTTGTCCCAAGCTCCTGAGTCCATGCGGTGCAACCCAGCACCGGTGCCATCGCTGCTGGGGCAGTCTCTGCTCCGTCACTGCCCCGATTAGCTTGCCCAGCCATGATAAAAATCGAACTGGAAATAGCCATCCACGGGAGGGGTTTAAGGGGGGGGATTAAGGGGCCCAGCGGGAGCTGGAGGCTCGGCATTAGCACTGCCTGGTGTGCCGGGTACGTGACAGAGGAGCTGCGCGCCCCGGGACCAGCTGATCGTCTCCGTGCCTGCCTTAACGCTTCTCTCGCCTGCGCCGTGGCATCACGTCAAGTGCAGAATTTAAGATGTGCTGGGGCCCACCTGGGTTTTGGCAGCTGCTGGGGGGTGCCTGGGGGGCTGCCTAGGAGAATGCTCCCTGCTTGACTCTGGTGGGCAGGTGGGACAAATACCCAAAGTGAAAATCCGCGGAGATGGGGTATAAAGGGGCACGTTCCCTCCCTGTCCTGCCTCCCTGTCCCTGTCCCAACCCAGGAGCCCGGGTACAAGGTTGAAATCTGCTCCAGCCAAGGCAGAAGCCCATGAGGCTGCTTTCAGCTGACCATCTCCCCAGCCTTCAAGCTGCAGGGCAAATGCAGGAGAAGACCTGGGTTTATAAAGGGGCCCTCACCTGGCAACGAAGGGCCGGCTGCTGGCGATGCAGGAGGTGGAGCAGTTTGGGGCGGCACCGGGAGGATCAGGAGGGGTTTTGGAGAAGGAGATGGACCGAATGGGACCCACTTTGCTGTGGCCGTAGCAGGTGAGGAGCTGCAGCTGTCCATCGTAGAATTTAACCTGACCTTTCACATCACCTGTTACTATGCAGCTGCAAGGAAGGGAAAACTTTAAATCAACACTGATTGAGAACTCCCAAATATTTCTTGGATAGCATCCTTGGGCAGAAGCAAATATTTTTGCCTTTTCTCTGCACAAGTGCATGAGAAGATCCCGTACGGATGTGCAGGGGGAAAGCCCAGGGCTGTGCAGAAACCACCAGGTTCTGCTGTGACCCTGCAGTGTCCCTTGCCTTGTCCCCAAAGCTGTCAAGGCGTTTGGTGGCTGTCTGCTCCCTCTGCCGGTAAAGGCCGGGAGGCTGAGCAAGACTCATCCACGATCCTCGGTGACCGTGGCAGCCCAGTGTCTGAGCTACCCCAGCAGAGCTGGAATCACATTACCAGGAGTTTTCAACCTTTTTTTTTTTTTTTTTTGCCAGCCAAATTCACTGCTGGAAAAAGCCGGAGCAATGGCTCATAAATCAGCAGCACTTGCCTGCATGAATTTGCCTGGTCCTCACACGCTGCCAAGTGACTTAAAACTGCAACACTTGGCCATAGTTCATCAACATTAGCTCTGTGGCTGAAATGTCTAAGGACTGTACCTACAGCTACTGAAAACTGCCGTCCCGTTACCTCTCAAACGCCGTGAGCACGGTAAGGCTCTCCTTCTGCAGAGGCACCAGCTTGGTGGCCTTCATGCTGTGCGGCTTGACCGGCAGTTCCTTGGAGGGGGTGCGGGGACCAACCGTATCCCACACCACCAGCTTCCCGGCCGAGGTGCCCGTCAGAGCTTGCGAGTTGTTAAAATGAAAAACCGACTGGCTGAAGTGTCCCACCGTGCTGTTGAAGGTCTGCAGAGAGAGCAGCGAGGCCATGTGTTCGTCTTGGGTGCTGGCTCTTCCCTCCTCAAGCAGAGATGTTCCTGCTTGGTCCCTCCCTGTGACATTCCCCCCCTGTATCGTGGCAGAACCATCAGAGAGGCAAGAGCCTCAGGAGAAGATGCAGTGGGGCATCTCAGACAGAGAGCCCCTCTTGACCTCGGCTCAGGCAATCCTGGCTTGTCCCTTCAGGAGACCAAGGGGGAGAAGATGGGGACGTGCCCACTGGTTTTGCTTAAGGGGATGGGAGGGGACAGTGCTGCTGCCAGGAGGAAAGCCAAGAGGGTGACATGCTGTGGTCCCCTCCATGCTCACCTGGCTGCTCAGGAGCGGTGCGCCGTACTGCAAACCGCCATCACCCTGGGGAAAGCGGAGAAAACGTCCACGGCAACCATTTTGTAACTGCTCCCCAGTGCCAGCGTGTCCCTTCCCCATCGTCTGGGCACTGACCCCACACCATGGTGGCCAAAGCAGGGCTACTGGGCCAGAAAGGCTCCAACACCTTCTAGAGAGCACAAAACACCCTCTCCCTCCACCCGCTCCTCTCCCAAAAGCTGCTGACCAGCACGAGGAACAAAAAGGGCCCACAGGAAAGCACGGGTGGGAGAGTTGGAGAGCATCGCTGCCACGGCCGGGACCGAACCGGCGCGGGAGCAGAGAGCGAGCGATGCCCTGCCCAGACCACCTTCGTGTCTAGCGAGGGCAGGGCGTGGGGAGGGGCGAGGGGGGCGAGGGCAGGGGCAGGTCTGCAGAGCAAAGTGTGACCCCAGTCGCGGGCAGACATCTGGCCCCGCAGCCCACGCTGCCTCGCCAGCGTGCAGCCCCCCGCGCCGCCTCCAGACCCTCTGGCAGAGCGTCCGGCCCCAGAGGTACAACTTCCCATGTCCCTACTTACCCACAGGTAAAATATCACCTGGGTTTTGCTGTTGCTGACAAACTCATAGGGATTTTGAGGGTTAAAAATGACATAATCCTGAAATTAAAAGGTGAGAATCACATAAAAACCAAGCCGAGCAATGCTTTCTGCTTGTTCCTTCATGCAAAACATCTGCTTTTACCCAAAACCCACTTCACCACCTGCACTGAACTGAAAACAGAGGCCAAATTCCCTGTGAAACACCAGAGCTGTGCTCTCTCCTCTGCGAGCGGGGACAAACCGGCAGGGCCGTGGGCTTTTCCTGCCATGAGCCCTGGCCGGTGCCAGGGCAGCGGTGGAGGACATCCCACCGGGGTCCCCTCCGCACCCCACGGCTGTCGGGCAGCAGAGGAGCCGCAATAACGGCCCCGAGATGTTGCGCTGCATTGGGGTGCAGCAGGGACGGGGTGTGATCCTGCCTCCCACCTCCAGCCAGCATCTACCAGCAGCCCCGTACTGGATGGGGGTACGGGGGTGCAGGAGGGAGCAGGTGAGGAGGGGGCTGCCCAGTCCGGCTCAGTCACGCTCCTCTGCCCCCCTCGGCCGCGGTCGCTCACCTGATACCCAAACTCAGGCCTCAGCTCCGTGCTGCACACGGGTTTCTCTGCGGGCGAAGTCCACTTCCAAACACAAACTCTCTGGCAGAGAAGGGAAAACCAAGGGACATTTGCGGCTTTCTGGGAGCTTGGGGGAACCAGGTGAACCCCATTCCCTCCAGTGGCGGGGGATAGTGGGGCATAAAAGTTTGGAGCAGGATCAACTCAGCATAACCTGACATCAGAGAGCTTGATTTCAGGAAATAATGCTAGAAATGGCTTCAATGAAAGCACATTGGAGTCAGAAGCTTTCATCCCAACTTAAGATCCATTTTCTCAACTCCACAGCATTCACTTTAATGAAATCCAAGTCTGTCTTCCAATAGCACAGCAAAAACAAGCCATCACTCTGCAGACCCACTCTGCCTCTCTTCTGCTCTCTCCATCCAAATCCCCCCCCCTTGGCTGCACTGGGAAAAACTTCCAGGGATTTATCCCGCAAAGCTTCGGAAGAGGAGATATTTTCTTTACCTGCACTATACCAGCACTAATGGTTGCCAAATACTTCGCATCCTGGGAAATAGCAATGGCACTGACCCCATCCTCTGGATGACTCTCAAAGATGGTGCGCACCGGTACCCTACGGAGCAAAGTCCTCCTGGTCGCTCACGGCAGCACAGCGGGTTCAAGGCAATTGCTTGGCGAAATCTGCGGCACAGCCCACCCCGGTCTGCGCGGCAGGGAGGGACCCTGCAAACACCGCGGGAGCAGCCAGCGTGGCGGCTGATGCTCAGCATCCTCTCCATCCCTTCCTCCCAAGTAAATGCTCTGGGAAACAACTCACCAGTGACCTTTTAAGAAAATACTACAGCTTAGACTAACATGTACTTAGTCTGGGGGAGCTCGGCCCCATCTCCGTGTCCTGTGGGTGTGGGGGATACAAGGACGATGAAGCCCTTGGTTTGGTTTTGGCTCCTTTGCTGCTTTACCCTGTCCCTGTGTTTCTCCCATTTCACTCTCAGCTGAGGCTGGAGGCAGTCCGAAGCGATTTACCGGACACAGGAGGTTTCCAAAGAGGAGGTTCCTGGGAGCTTACCCGGAGAAGGAGTCCCACACGATGATCAGAGCATCTGGCCCTCGGTCGGCGGTTGCAACCCAGCGCCTGTCTTCACTCACACACAGGCAAGAAATGACATTCGTGTGGCCCTGGGGAAAGGGACGCCGCAAAGTGCTGTGGGGCTCCAGACTGGGTGTTTATTTAAAGCATTCACCAAACTGCTTTGCTCACGAGATCCCCCCGTCTCCTCTCCCAAGGGTCCTCCACTCTCATCCTTCCAGCCCAACTTTTGCATCCCGTTTTTCACAGGCACTTCTGAGCCCCTCACCCCGTCCCTGTGCCGTGCGCTGGCTGCGGCTCCCCGAGCCAAGAAGCAGCGGAGAAGAGGGGGCCATGCTGCACATCCCGCTCGCGGCCACCGCTGCAATCCAGCACAAAGCGCCTTCCACCAACACGTGCTGGGAATTGCAACAGCCGCGTGAGCAAAACGATGCACTCCTTTGCATGGTCCGCTCCTCGATCCAGTTACAGGTGACCCCTAAGCACTGGGCACCGGGAAAAGAGACGGAGGGAGAGAGTTCAGGATGAAGGGGAGGAGGAGGAGGAGGGCGTGCCAGACCTGCAGGTGGCACTGCCTGTTCCCCAGGAGGTCGTGGATGACCACTGTGTGGGAGGAGATGTACAGGAGCACCCGGTCCTCCCTGTCCATCAGGCTGTGCACGGCCAGGCTGCTGTTGTAGCCCAACACCCAGGAGAGGCTCTGTGGGGAAGAGGCAGAGCTTTTGTCCCTGGAGCTTAGCGGCTGGGACAAAAAAGCCACAAAACTCCTCTGGAGAGAGAGCTGGGCAGGACTGCCGGGTGCTGTGTGGACCGTCATGGTGGCACCGTGCCCGCTGATACTCACGAGGGGGTGAAGCCTGGTCTGCTTGTCCTCCTGGAAGAGCATCCCCGGGGTGGCTGCCCACACCAAGCTGGCAGAGCCATCGCGCCCGTCGTCCTCCCCGCTTCCCTGCTGTGTTTCCTGCTCCCTGCAGCCCAAGCGAGGGCTGGAAGTGGCCTCCTTGGGCTCAGGCAGTGCTGGGGGTGGTCCAGGGGGTCCAGCACCCTCCCGGTGTGTTGTCCCAGCAGTGTCTTTTCCCAGGGCAGTCCTCAAGGCAGTCGTGTCTTGCCTCTTGGCACAGGTGCTGGGCACGGTGCCTGGGATCCCCATCCCTGAAGAAGACCACATGGGACCCAACAGCGCATCTGCTCCAGCATCCTCTGGTGCTCCTTCCTTCTCCTTAGCAGCAGCGAGGAGATCCTTGGAAAGGGAGAGAGGTTTCGGTGCGCGCAGGTTCCTGGGGAACACACCCCAGCACATCTCAGATCCAACCTACATCTCTTTCAGGGCAGGCTCTAATATCAGGATACTCCTCTGCTCCTAAACTGCCTATGGATTTGTACCAGGGAAAAGTTTCCCCCCAGTCTTCTCTTTTTGCACATCTAGTCTTGCCCTCTTTGCACCTCCACAGCATCCCGTGTCTCACACCAGCACCTCTTCCATGCAGCTCCTAGCACCTGGGTTAAGATGCTCAAGTTTCTTCTCCAGAACTGACCTACAGGTCCTTTGAAGGCACAAAGTCTGGCCTTTCTGCTGCCCATGCCCTGACTATTCCCCCCCCACATTACTGATTGCTGCAACAGGGCACATGGTCGCAGGCTGGAGAGGGAGCGATGGCAAATTGAGGTTAGAAACAGGGGAATTGGGTCCTGGGACTGGGGCTGAGGTGGCTGCAAAGGGCTCTGCAGCAATCCCAGCTCTACTGCCAGCGCCTCTCACCGTGCTGCCTGGCAAGCAGATGGAAAACAAGGGTAAAAATCCCACCACCACCTTCCTCGGCCCTTCATCAGCCTGTTAATAAATGCATTAAACAGCCCTGGGGTGCCTGAGCTCGCAGTGGCCCTCAGACAGGCTTTCCCCAGTCTGACCAGTGGCCACTTAACCTTGTTCTTGGGATCCCCATCAGCTTTTGCCTCTCCCCACGGGGCTGCTTGGTTTCCTACAGCAGTCTCTCATGCAAGGAATAAACCTTGTTTGGACCCCGCTTCTGTTTCCGAGGGAGGTAAGGTAACATTTCATCCAGCACAGGGACGAGGCCAGGTTCCTGCTCATGTAACCTTCAGGAGCTCGAGCGCTCAGCAAATGTTGACGGCTGGACTGAGACTACACCGAGATGCTGCATCTGCTGAGCCCCGCTGGTGGGGTCCCTGCTCCACGGCCCCGGGGACATCTTGGGAGAAACCACGTCTGGGAGACACTACCCCCCGGTCCTGGAGCCGGGGGCTCTGCTTCCATCAGGACCTGCCCGTGGACCCTGCGTCGGGCCGGGCTTGCGGTGGTGCTGCCTCACCTGCTCGGGCAGCGTGGCCATCTCCTGCGCTGTCTGTCCGTCCTGGGATGCCTCCATGGGCTCGCTGCTTACTCCTGTTCTTCCCCCAGTTGGCTCCTCCGGTATAACTCCACTTGACCCATCCATCCTCACCTTCGCCCTCCTTCCAGGGCGCTGGGGCGCGGAGATGTTCTGAAATACTCCCCCCCCCCAGGGTTTGGCTGCACAATGACCTGGAATTTGGCACAGCCGGAGGAAAGGGCACCCGTGAAGCAGGTCCCAGAGCCCCTTTTCAGCTCCAGTAACGCTCCCCCCAAGTGCAAGCAAGCCCAGCACAGTCCTGGTTACTCCAGCTGCGATCAGGCTCCCTCCCTGTCTGCTTGCACGCCGCGCTGGGCACCGACATTTCCCCTTAAACGGGGTTTTGTCACCGTCCCCGTAAGCAGCAGGGCCGCTCCTGGGTGGCAGCTGGTTCATCTCTGGCTTCACAGGTCTGGATTTGAGCCATCGCTGAAACCTCGTGCACGGAGAGCTTTCATGGGAGTGGGAAGGGGGCCGCGGGAGAAACCCTCCCTCTGGCCCCGGGCAGGCTGGCCGGCTGCTCGGGGATGGCCGCGGCCCCACAGGTCTCACCGGGGTCACCGCAGAGCTGTTCCCGAGCCCCCTCCAGGCCTTGGTGCCTCCCCAACTGTCCCCTCCTCCCGCTGCCCCAAGGGACCCCCCTGGGGACCCCACCGCTCACCGTCACACCGGTCCCCGCTTCTGTTTGCATCCGACTGCTGTTCCCAGGCAACGGCTGCACCAACGGCCGCACCGGCTGCCACCAACGACAGCCCGGAAAGCGCCGGGGGAGAGAGGGGGGCTATACGGAGAGAGAAGGGGGGACCCTCTTCATCCCCACCGCCTGCCATGGAGAGGCGGCGCTGACCCCCTGCCCAAAGCAGGAACTTGGTGGCATGGGGGGGACATTCAGCCCTTCGCCCTGCCCAAGCCTAAATCGTGGCTGTGACAAAGCCCCCCTTGGCATCGCCAGACCCCTTTGGGACCGAACCCTCACCCTGCCCGGGGAACGGGACGAGGGATCTTTACCCAGTGCCCCCCCCAGTGCGTTGTGGGCGGCTTGTGCTCCCTTGGCACCCCGAGCAGGACAAGCAGAGTCAGAGCGAGAAAAATCAGGCTCTAACCACCCCCGGGTCCCCCCGCCACCCCCAGCTCTCTGCCAGGATGGCACTCGCACAGGGGACCCCGTTCCCAGCGATCGCTCCAAGCTGTTGCCTTCACAGATGATCAGCTCTAAGCACTCCCAAGTGTTGACTTCAGCCTCGCTGTTAAGCTCAAACAATAACAATTTCTAAATCTAATTTGTTTTTCTTTCTGCCCAGCAAGAGCCTCGTACCCTGCTGGGAGAGGAAAGTTTTGTTATCAGCTCGCATTATCTCCTCGACCCGAAGAGGCTGCCGCGCAGAGGCTGGTCCTCAAAGCGCGGCTGCTCTCAACTCCTCGTCTGCGGCACAACCCGCCGTTTCAACGGGAGGGAGTTTTGTGGCTTCAGGAGCAGGGATTTGGTCCTTAAGCCAGCCTTGTTCAGTGCATCAGCACCTGCACATCCCGCTTGTGCGGACACAGGGCTTTTCTTCCCACCCGGCAGCATCCAGACCACGTTCCCTGGTCATATAGGATATAGGGAGTCATCTCTGCTCTCCAGCATGAAATTCCTGTTTATTCCAACTAACAGCAGCTCCTCTCCTGCTCCGGTCCTACGGCAGAGGTTTGTGTGGTCTAAGGAAGAAGCTCAAACCTTACCTATCCACAGCAGGTTTTGCAACATAATCCGTGTTTACTGCACTTGTCGGGATTGTTCAACCCCTTCCAGTCAGGATACACAACCGGAGGGGCTGGAGATGCAGCACTTAGGACACGGGTTAGGGGACGCGCCTCTACAAAAGCCTCGCAGAGCTGAGAGCCCTCTGAAGCGTGCGGACACCCTCCCCGGTGAAGGGAAAATGAGCTTCCCGAGAGCAGGAATTAACCTGGCTGCCAGGGCTGGACTGACCCCCTAACCTCATTTCAAGAGCGGTACATAACGCTGGGATTTTCTAGATCGTTTCATCCCAGGAGGCACAAATGCAAAGGCCTGGAAGGATGCGTCCCATGAGCTTTTCTTCTCCTGGACCAGTATCCAGACCCAGATTCACCTGCAGCTCAGGTAGAAGCTAGCCACAGCCGGGACACCTAGACACGTTTCCCAGCGCACGTGGCCAAGGTCTGACGTTTCAGCTGCCAACTGATCACAGTTCATCCACATGCTTACACTTACATTCCGTTTGACAGGGACAGAGATAGGGGCAGCTTGCGGACAGTTACGTGTTTAGAAAACTGCAGCAGCACCTACAAATATTAAAACCCCTTTTGCGAAAAAACCGAGGCTCCCAAACCTGATACGACATGCATTTAAAAATCCTTCTTTTATGCAAGTCTTTTGGCACTGTGGTCCCATGCAGAGACTCGGCCCTCCTACAGAACAACCCCACGGGGGTACTTACCTTGTAACTACAGCCAGGGACACCACAGTGCTTTCCAGTGGGATTTCACAGCGGATTTAGGAGATGCAGTGGCCTTTGTGGGTCTGGTGAAGGTCAGCAGCGCAGGCTTAGCCTCAGAACTGCTCCGGTAAAAAGCGAGGCAGGATGCACATGCGACAGAGGGTCTCAAAACACCTCCCATTCTCAGTTATTTTTCAAGAAAAGAGATGGAGCAAAACAGTGCCACGTTTCAGCCCTTTTAAAATTACTTGAAAAACCAGGGTGAGACTGCGTTTGATGGGGATTACCTAGATACAATCTCATCCAAGGAACACTGCCATGGGCTGCTGCAGTAATGCTTCCTCCGTAGCACCGTGAAGCCTGCAGGAATCACCGAGCAAAGCACCGAATCACTTTACCATTTCAGTGAGAGTCTGCTGTGTTGGACTGTACGCTGAAACACAAACGCCTGAAATATCAAAAGGCTAAACTGACTCAATTTAACACAGAGCCCTGGGTGAATGATTTAAAAATGAGGGTTTTAGTCTACTTTTTCGGTCTGGTTCAGGTCTGGTTATTAATTTTTGTAACAAAATTGCTCATTACGTGTGATGTGTTACTTATGCCCGCAACTTGCTTATGAAGCACTAATGAAAGACTCGCACCTTACCTGGGCTTCGGCTCTGGGGGCCACGCTTCGGTGTCTGTGCAGGTCTGCGTTTAACCCACCCAACTTGGCCCACAATTATTGCCCAAAATAATAACTTCTACAGGAGTGGAGAGAGGCTTTACTCAGTTTTATTGTTTTGCGAGAGTATTTTGAAGTTCAACTGGAAACAAGCTTACAACAAACCAATCATCCCCGAAATCCCCTCGAAGAGTTTATAAACCCTAAAACCAACTACCGCAAATAAACAAATAAAAAAAAAAAATTCAGAGTACTTTTATCACTGTTACACAAACTACTAAAAGTAAATCAAAGTAGAATTTTAACCCCTATTCCTTATCTCAGTAACTTAAAATAATTAGGCATTCCAAAGATTCTTTCATTGCGTTTAGCAACTTCAAAAGTTGTGGTAACATGGGGAAGATAAAGTGCCAAACTTGCATATTTCTTGACTGTGATCTACTATTAAAGACACCAAAAAGTGCTCCGGGACTTTTTAGCATATATTACAGGATGTTCAGTGAGGAATTTTATAGGGAAAAAAAGGAATGCTCTGTTATCACCAAGTAAGAACATTTCATGCTCTTTAGAGCCTGTATCAAGTGAAGTTTGGGTCTCTCTACAGCCTCATTCCAAACTGATACAAGGTGTAAGAGATGAGAAGCCACATCTTGCAGCTCTGCAAGCTACTCCTGATGAACCAGTTCTGAATTGCAGGCAGGCTCAGCTCTACCAGAACCTCTTCAGACTCTGCGAGTCAGGCACCTAGAGGTCACAGCCTTCAAAACATTTCTTTCGGCAAAAACACGTAGGGAAGTTTTCAAACCAGATCAGAGTCCAGAAAGCAGGCACAAACTTTATTGTTTTCCAAGCAATGGTCATCTTTGCAAGGGAATGATATTGCAGCTGAAAAAGAAAGAGGGTAGAAGGAAACATTAAAGCCTCAGTTCTCACACAGGCATAGAAGCTCTGACGTGGCACGAATCAGACCCACCACAACCCTCCTCCATTGGTTTCCTCTACCGGACAAAACTAGCCACCGAGATCTTCCTCCCTGTCCTCATGTCTGATAGAACTCGCCTCCCCATATCACTGTGCAAAACTGTCAGCCTCCAGCTCTCAGCTGGTACCCGCCAGCGAAGTCCCTCAGAGCGGGCAGCAACACACACGGAGAGCAAAGCGCAGAGCTGGCCCTGCTGCAGGAAACGTGCTCGGAGCTGGGCGAAAGCCTCATCTGTTCTAGTAAAGGCAATAGCAGCTTACCCCAGGAGGCCCTTCCCGGCCCAGCGCTTTGGAGTCAGCCCCACGTGCACTTTTTTGCCGCTGCGGATCACAGTCACACTCAGGGGTCTCTGAAAGGGAGAAAAAAATAAAATTAAAAAACAAAAAGATGGCAACTTCTCATCACCAAGTCAACTCTCTTCTTCCTTCTTCTGCTGAAGCACCAGAAGAACATTAGGCCCAGGGGAGCTCTTCTTCAGCAGCTCCCATTCCCATCCCTGCAGCTAGATCTGAAAGAAGAGAGCATTTGGTGGGGAGATATCTCCAGGCAATCTCACTTCCACTATAAAGTGCTTGATGACTGTGGCAGCTTCTTTGGCCAGTCCACGAGGTGGCTCAGCAATGCAGCCTGCTGCTGCAGGGAGTCCCCTGGGGAGAACAGACAATATGATGCTCACAGCAAAGAGCACACACCTCTTAGCTCTCTTCTATCCAGCAGGAATTAGCTCAATGCTGTGAGAGAACACGGCTACAACAGCACAGACTGAATCTGACACTGTTTCTGACATGGAAATTATGATCCCAGAGATCTAAGTCCATAGAAAAAAGCTGTGGCTAACAGAGACGGGCAAGAGAATGCAGTTACAGCAGAAATGAGCTCACCCCTTCGCTGTGCTGCACCACTGTGGCGATATTCTGCAGGTTCTGGAAGTTATTTATGTTGACAGAACCAAACTCCACAATCTCATCATCGACCTGAAGCCCCTGGACAGAGACAGAAGAGAGATGAGCATCCGCCTTCTCCAAAGACAGGTAACATCACAGGAGCATCACCCTTCACCCAGCCACACGGGGAGAGGTGTGCTGTGACACAACTCTTCTCACCATTCAGGCAACTCAACTACATTACACGCTCTCCATGTCCTTAGAAAGAAGCAAGTACTCATTCCTCTGTCCTGCTTTATGGGAAGAGAAATACGGAGGCTAGAATGGTCAGTGAGGCCTTGCAGGAGCTGTGTGGTGCAACGATACAGCTGAGAAGAGAGTACTCATCTCATTCCCGTACAGTGACCAGTCTATTCACAGGACATTCCAGTGTGACCATAAAAAAAAGGGGGGGGAAACCCTAATCAACCCCCCGACTCATTCCCACTTATTAACAAGAGAAAGCCATCTGCTATGTTTTCTCTCTGGGTCCAGAAGCAGCCTTCCCCACGGGCTGTCAGACCCCACCAACTTACCGAGATACTTGCAGGAGATCCCGGCGTCACCGCGTTCACTTTGGCAAAGGCCTGTGGCAGGCTCTGGTTCTGGCTCATTGCCTCGGCCAGCGCCTCCGCCTCGTCCTTGGCATGCTTCTCCTTCTCCCGGGCGTGCAACTGGTGAAGAGCTTCCTCCACCTGCTTCATCAGGGCCTTGTGATCGTTCTGCAAACCTGCGGGTGACACCATTAGCACGCAGGGAGAGTTACATCTAAGGGTTCTTTCTCAGCACACGTTCTCCTCTGCAACTGTGTAGAAAATGGTATTCTGGGCGTCTCGGATCTCAGCTGTGGCCAGCGAGAACCTTCTGCTGGTGCATCTGCTGGGTCCTGGCGCCAGCCCTGCTCACCAGCCACGGCAGATGTTTATCGGTAGAAGCTAGACACAGAGAAAACCACCCTACAAATTTCGGTAAACACCATGGACGCAGGGCTCGGAGGCCCACGATCACCTAGAAATCATCGAGCAGCTGAAATCTTTTTTCTATCAAGTCGCGTACTGTTACGCATGTGGAGCAAAACCCATCCCCAAAGACAGGGCACGGGCTAAGCCTGGGAAGAAATAAATCCCAAGCTATTTTTTACCCAACACTTATTCTACAAACACCACAAAAACACTTCGCTGTTTCACGAATTCCAGACGGCTCCACAGCAGAAACACCATTTCAGCCCCGCTGCGACAAGCTGCGGCCAGAGGAGCTTTTACCGCCCAAGCCGGCCCGCGCCGGGCGCAGCGGAAGAACTGAAAAACAAACCCGGAGCAACCCCGTTTTTCGGTTTTTGGAGAACTGCAGCGAACAGGCAGGACGATACGGCAGTTAAGTTACTTGAGCGGTTATGAACAGCGGTATCTGCTCCCGAAGCCCGCAGGCCTCCCGCGCCACGCATCTCCGCCGGCTCCCGCGAGGGGAGCGCTCCCCCGGCCTCCCGGCTCCCCCGGCCTCCCGGCCCCCCCCGATCCCCACTCACAGATGATGTTGTGCCGGGCGGTGCGCACTTGGTAGAGGTCGATGTCGTCGCGGGGAAAGCCCTCCGCGTCCACCAGCGGCTCGTTCATCCCCACGCCCTTTTGCTGTGAGGGAAGAGGCGGCCGTGGGCCTGCGAACCGGCGCTGCAGGCCGGCCCCGCGCCCCGCCACCCCCCGCCCGCTCGCCCCGCCGCACTGACGCCCTCCAGCAGCTCGTAGCAGGCCTTGATCTGCGCCTCGATCTCGTCCTTCCTCTTCACCAGCTGCTGCACGTCGCTGACGGTAACGGGGCGGCTCCCGCCCGGCTGCGCCATGGCCGCCACCGGCCGCGCCGCCAGGGCCGCTACGGGCGCCGGGAGCGGACACAATGCGTCACGGGCGGCGGGGCGGGGCCGGCGGCGAGAGCACCGCCCACGAGGCGGGGATTGGGCGCCATCAGCACTGCGGGAGGCGGGGTCAGCACTGCGGGGGCGGGGTCAGCACAGCGGGGGCGGAGTCAGCGCTGTGGGGGCGGAGTCAGCGCCGCGGGGGCGGGGTCAGCACTTCGGGGGCGGAGATAGCGCGGCGGAGGCGGAGATAGCGCGGCGGGGGCGGGGTTAGCGCCGCGGGGGCGGGGTTAGCGCGGCGGGGGCGGGGTCAGCACTGCGCGGGGCGGGGTTGGCGCCGAGGGGGCAGCGCCGTGGGGTGACAGAGCGGTGGCCGTGACGTGGGGTGACACAGCTGTGACGGTGACGCGTGGTGGCACGGCAGGGTCACTGCCGCAGGGTTACACCGCTGTGGTGGTGCCGTGGGGTGACCCTGTGCTGCTGGCCCCTCTCCAGCCGGTGCCCCAGCGCAGGGTTGTGTCCCCAGGGTATGTGGCAGCAGGGGACACAACCCCAGCACCAGAGCCCTGCACCGCGGACGCCCACCCGACCCCCCCCACGCTCGTCCTCCCCGGCCCCGCCGGTGGCTGCGGCTTGCTGCCGCTCCCAGCCGTGGGGTGTTTGTGCACCGGTGCTTCCCCGTGGCGGGGCTGCCTCCCGCCCCCTCCTCCTGCTGCTCCCACGTTTTGGGGACCCCGGGCTCACCGGAGCCGAAGGTGGCACGGCCGCGGCCCCAGGCCCAGACACCGTACAGACGGCTGGACTCTGCGTGCAGCCAAACCGTCCCAGCTCAACGTCAGCGGGGGTAGGACACGTCCCCGCGAAGGGGTGAACGTCCCCAGGGGCAGGCGGGAGGGCTGGGGGAACGTGCTGCCGCGGTTGCATCACCCCACCATGGCCCCGGCATGGGGCCGGGGAGGTTTGGCTGGGGGGTTAGCAGGCTCCCGCGCCACAGAGCCTCGCACGCTTGCACGCTCAGCACCCTCCACGTTTAACCCTGCTGTGCCGCAGCCAGGACTGCAAAGGACCCCGTGACATGGCCCTGGAAAGCCACCCAGGGACGATGCTGGCAGGTCCCAGCCCAAAGCAAACACATCTCTGGGTCGCAAATGCTTTGGGTTGGGGGTGGGAGAAGGTGGAGCCGAGGAGGAACTTCCCCCGTCCCACCACTATATTAAACGCCCTCGTGGACTCCCTACTCTCTTTGCCGCTGTCACGTCGCCAGGTCACAAAAATGGTGAGGGGCAGCAGATGGGAATTAAATTAAATGGCCGGGGCTCGACGGCACGGGACATCTCGGGAGCTTTACTGGGTTTAATCTCTGCTTGAATTCGGACTTTTCAGTGACTGTGCTGGAAGTCGTGCAGAAGAGCTGTTCCTCACACTCTGACCTTTGGATTCGAGCTCTCTGGGGGCTGAGGTACCTTCCTGCACTGCTAACATCTCTCTTTTCTGATTCTCTCTTTTAGACGTCTTACACAGACAAGGGAGAAAAGGTAAGAGCCGTTTCGTGTCCACGGTCCTGCCCCGTTGCCTGGTGTGAAACATCAGCCGTGTTAATGTGAATAATACTCATTCCTTACTCCTTGATTACCTGGTAAAATCAGAAATAAAACTGCTCTCTGGCTAGGCCGCACAGGTCGTGGCTCCTCGTTGTAAAGCACCACTAATGATGGAAATTTTTGGTTTTCTTTTTCTTTCTGATCTGGGAGGAGAGCGATAAATGGGAGACGAGGGGTATTTCCCGGTCAAGCCCGATGCCTAAGCAGAATCCTTATTTGTTGCAACATTTATTTCCAAATGCTGCACCTCTTTGCCATCTTTTTTCCCCATAAAGTGCTCTCAGAGCTGCCGGTGCACATCGCGGCCGGGTGCCCGACGCCGCAGGCTGGACAGGAGCGTGCCTGGGTCCGGCCAGCGCCGGCGGTGGGGGACGGAGCAAAGGGGGATTTATCCTGGCGCTGGCGGTTGTGTAAGAGTGTCTGGGGGAGAATTAATCTTTAACGCAGCAAGGGTCATGGGTGGGTGTCGTGGCCTGGCCGCGGCGCCTGGGCAGCCCCGGCGCTGGGGCGGCCGCTTGCAGGGAACACCAGGGCCGACGCGGCCCCAGGCGAGCCGGGGCTTTGCACCATCCGCCCCGCAGAGCAGGATCCTGCGGCACCTGACTGTAAAGCGCTTTGGACAATCGCTGTTTCGGGGCAGCAACTGGGGTTTCACCTGGTTAATTCGGATGCATTCGCAGGAGAGGCATTTGCAGGGTCGCGGCCGTCACTTCTCCCTGCTCTGGAGACGAGCAGCGCTGCGGGAAAGGCGACGGCGGTGGCTCTCAGCCCTGTTTTCCCCTTCCCTTTAGCCCCTGCGAGGCCGTTTCATCCATTTCCACTCCATCACCTTCTGGGTCGGCAATGCCAAGCAGGTGAGAGGCTGCGGCCGGCCGGCTGGGCACCCGCCGTGCCGGGACGGGGCGGCTGCTCTGGTCATTGGCTGCCGCGTGGGCGGTTTGTCCTGGCAGCCCACCGGCTCGGGGCCGTGCCGGCGTCCCAAAGCCTGTCCCTGGCTCAGCGCCTGGGCCCGTCGGCACGGCCTCGGCCGATGGCCTTGGGGGCCCTTGCGCAAGGCGAGGGGGTGTGCGCGGCAGGGGCCCGGAAAATGCAAACCGGCACACGCGGCAGGGCTCGAGCCGTGGTCACCGGCGCGAGAGGGCATCGTGGTAGCTGCTCTCCATCACGCGCTGCTAAAAGGCCGCTGGCGAGTTAAAAATCCCTCTGCTTCAAACCCGAGCTGCTTTTCGCACAGCCTCGCAGATGAACAGGAGACGGGCAGAAACGTTTCCCCCTCGGCAGCGGCTCCCTCCTGCTGCCCGGCCGAGCACCAGCCCCGCGCCCGCTGCGCCCTGCCTGTCCCTGGCCGCGCTGGGCGCGGGAGGCAGCGCTTCCCACCGAGTTTGGGGTTTCTTTCCCCAATATGTCCCTGTACTGGGCACTGGTGAGGCCGCACCTCGAATCCTGTGTTCAGTTTTGGGCCCCTCACTACAAGAAGGACATGGAGGTGCTGGAGCGTGTCCAGAGGAGGGCAACGAAGCTGGTGAAGGGCCTGGAGCACAAGTCTGATGGGGAGCGGCTGAGGGAACTGGGGGTGTTGGGTCTGGAGAAGAGGAGGCTGAGGGGAGACCTCATCGCGCTCTACAACTCCCTGAAAGGAGGTTGTAGCGAGGTGGGGGTCGGTCTCTTCTCCCAAGTAACAGCGATAGGACAAGAGGAAACGGCCTCAAGTTGCGCCAGGGGAGGTTTAGACTGGACACGAGGAGAAATTTCTCTACTTAAAGAGTGGTCGGGCCTTGGAACAGGCTGCCCAGGGAAGTGGTGGAGTCCCCATCCCTGGAGGTATTTAAAAGACGTGTAGATGAGGCGCTTAGGGACGTGGTGTAGTGGGCATGGGGGGGTTGGGTTGACGGTTGGACTCGATGATCTTAGAGGTCTTTTCCAACCTTAAAGATCCTATGATTCCTTCTCATCTCTGCTTGCTCCTTCCGGGCTGCTGGAGGGAAGCAGAAAAGCTCGGCTGCTCCCTGCACACACACACACACGTGCACACTCATGCACACGCGTGACTTGCGCGTGCATGACTTGTGCATGCATGACTTGCGCACGCATGACTTGCGCACGCCGCGCTGGCAGCTGTTGGTGCTGCCCTGGCCGGGGGGAGCCCTGCGGGAACCAGGGGCCACCGGCACCGCGGCTTCACCCGGGGCGGCTCTCACGTGCCCGCAGGCTGCATCCTACTACTGCAACAAGCTGGGGTTCGAGGAGCTGGCGTACCGGGGGCTGGAGACGGGCAGCAGGGAGGTGGTCTCACACGTCATCAGGCAGGACAAGGTAAGGGGGCTGACGCGCCTTGCAGAGCTGCCACCGCCGGGGTGGAGGTCGGGGGGAGACGAGGCGGTGTCGGGCATGCGGGTGCTGCCGAAACCTGTTTGCACCGTTAAACCCTGCGCCTGCAGTGCCTCTGCCCCAGCCCGGGGGCACCGCCACGTCTCCATCCCTCACCTGTCCTCCTCTTCCTCGCCAGATCGTGTTTGTTCTCTCGTCTGCTCTCAACCCAGGGAATGAGGGTAGGTGCCACGGGGGTCCCCGGGGGGGAGATGGAGTGGGAAAGGGCTGCGGCGGAGCAAAGCACCTCTGCTCATGCCTGCGGCTGCTCTTGCTCCGGGCAGAGATGGGGGAGCACCTGGTGAAGCACGGTGACGGGGTGAAGGACATCGCCTTCGAGGTGGAGGACTGCGATTTCATCGTGCAGGTAGGCAGCCCCTCTGCTCCCTCCTGCACGGCACCCCGAAATGGCGAGGGGAGGTGGGGAAGGGCCCGGGGCCGTCTCCCCCCAGCCCGGCGGAGCTGCGGCAGGAGGGGGTCTCTCTCCTTCTGCCCAGAAAGCCAAGGAGCGTGGAGCCGTGGTGGTGAAGGAACCCTGGGTGGAGGAGGACAAATTCGGGAAGGTGAAGTTCGCGGTGATCCAGACGGTAAGCGGCAGGGCAGCTGCGGAGGCTGAGGGTCTGCGGGAGTACGCAGGACCTGGGAGGTCCCCGAAAAAACGGGGCCACCATGCAGCTGCTTTCCCCCCTCTCGCAGTACGGTGACACCACTCACACCTTGATAGAAAAGCTCAACTACAAGGGCCTCTTCCTACCCGGGTACCACCCGCCCCTCTTCAAGGACCCCCTGCTGCCAAAGCTGTGAGTTCTTTCCAGAGGCTCCCGCCTGGCTCTTTGCCACCGTGTGCCGGTGGGATGTCCCACCGAGGAGCCGGACAGGTCCCCGCTGCCTCGCCCCGGAGCCCCCCGCGCTGTGGGGTGCCCCCGAGCCCAGCTGAGAGCCACCCCCGGCTTCCCCCTGCAGACCAAGCGCCAAGCTCAACTTCATCGACCACGTCGTGGGGAACCAGCCCGACCTCCAGATGGTCCCAGTGGCGGACTGGTAAGAGTGGGGAGGGCTGGCGGGAGGTGGGGTGGAGCAGCAGCACCGCTCTACTGGTCTCACCGCTTCTGACGGTGGCGGCTGATTAAGCCAGAATAGAGCTTCATTAGTGCGGGGATGGAGCGAGGGACTTGATCGTGCCCTTTGTGGCCCGGCAGGTACCAGAAGAACCTGCTCTTCCACCGCTTCTGGTCGGTGGACGACAAGCAGCTGCACACCGAGTTCAGCGCCCTGCGCTCCATCGTGGTCACCAACTATGAAGAGACCATTAAGATGCCCATCAACGAGCCAGCGATAGGCAAGAAGAAATCCCAGATTCAGGTGAGCGGATGCCAGTGGTTGATCCATCAGGCTGCCACCACCTCGAGAGGGGCTTTGGTGAAGGAAAAGGGACCAAGGGGTCAGTGATTCGGAGCTGGCGTGGATGTGCTGTGCTAAGGTGGCTGCTGGAAAGGAGCCCTGGCTCTGCTCGGGTCTGCCAAGGGCTGTCAAACCCTGGGGGAGCTGTGGGACAGAGCCGGTTTATCCCTGATCTCCCCAATAGTGTCTTTTTTTCATTTTGTGGTGTCCCTGAGCTGATTTTCCTTTCATATTTTTAAGCCCACGCTCAGCCCTTTGCACGCTGTAGCTGCCCTGTCACTAACGCGGTGACGTTTTTTCCCTGTAGGAATATGTCGACTACTACGGAGGGGCCGGAGTCCAGCACATCGCGCTAAACACCTCCGACATCATCTTGGCAGTGAGTGCGGCCCCGGGCAGCTCCCTGCCCCGTCCTGCCGGGCACGGTCCTCGTCACAGGGCAGTGGTGGACTATGACCCCCGTCGGGGCACGAGGACACGGGCAGGCTGAGCGGGCTTTGTGCCGTGGTTGTCTTACAGCCAGGATTAACCGCCCAGCGAGTCTCTGGAAAGGGACCTGCCTGCACCTGCGAGCTGCTGGCAGATGCCCGTCCCTCCAGCTTAAAGCAATTGGGGTCTGCAGGGACCCCGACGGCACGTGCTGTCCTTGGGGGGTGGCTGGTGGGGAGCTCGGGCAGATCACCCACCTTTGCCTGGGGCAGATGCTGGTCTGGATGGAGCCCAGCTGCTGTTGAGCACTTGGGTTTGGACTCCTCTCCAAACCAAAGGGCCTCCAGAGGTATCGGGGGGTCAGGGTGGGATGAAGCATTCTTGCACGGTGGCCAACTGCATTGCCTGGAGAGGCATCTTGGGCTCTCCCGTTCCCAAAGCAAGAGGCTGGGACAGGTCCCCCCCCACGCACGAGGTTGGCCAATGTCATGGGAAAGGATGGCCGTCCCGGGCCATCCTCTTAGCACAAACCGCTCCACAAACGAGTCCCAAGCCCGACCCACGCCGGGGTCTCCCCTGCCTTGCAGATCACCAACCTGAAGCAGCGAGGCATGCAGTTCATGGACGTGCCGTCCAGCTACTACCAGATGCTGCGGGAGAGGCTGAAAACTGCCAAAATCAAAGTGAAGGAGAACATCGACAAGCTAGCGGTGAGTCAGACCGGCTTGAGAGGGAAAAGGTTTGCCTGGAGCTGGACCAGCTCCCCAAAGTGTTTTGCAGGGATGAGGGTGATGCAGAGGGATCCCCTTGCTCCTCTGTGGGTCTTCGAGCTGTCGCCCTGTTTCTTTTCTCCAGGAACTGAAAATCCTGGTGGATTTTGATGAGAAAGGCTACTTGCTCCAGATCTTCACCAAACCAGTTCAAGACAGACCCACGGTCTTTCTGGAAGTCATCCAGCGGCATAACCACCAGGTTGGTTTGAGGATTCCATAGTGATCTTGGCTTTGAGACCTGAGGGCCATCAAGTACCGTCACGCAGCCAGCTCTCGGTGCTGCTCTTTCCCAGCCGCTTCCGAGCTGACGAACCCGCTGCCCGTCCCCGCGGTCTGTAACGTTGTCGTCTCCGCAGGGCTTCGGCGCTGGGAACTTCAAGTCTCTGTTTGAAGCAATAGAAATGGATCAAGACGCAAGAGGAAACCTGACCGTCCTGGAGCCCAACGGGGAGACCAAGCGCATCTAGAGGATGGCAGAAAACACCACCCTCACCCCTAACGAGCTGATTCACAAACGAACCGGGAAACAGCCGATGTTTTGGTAAATAGTCCAGACCTAAGTGTCATAAACTCAGGGAAGCTGCTGCCAAGTTGGAGATGTAAAAGGACTCAACACCTATCGCGACCCAGCCCCGGCGCTGCCCTCCAGTGACTTCTTGAGAGAGGGAGCGTGGGAAATAGCAAACGCTCTTATAAAGCGGTTTAATCTGATCCAAACCACCGAATTCTTAACAAAGGGCAGATTTAAGGCACGTGCCAAAGACACGCAGCTACAGAGGAAGACAGAAGAAACAACTGGGAGTGCTTAAATTTAGTCTATCCAAAATTTTCTGTTAATTTTAGCTATGCGGGAAGCTGGGAAAGCACGGAGGCGTTTGCCTCTCCGTGCATGTCATTTTGTGAGATTTTATTTTAATTGCTTTTAGACTCAAACTTGAATTTGAATTTGCTGAGATTAAACACATGGTTTTAGGGTAGCTACAACATTCTGGAATGAGACTTAATCGAATTTACATATTTCAGCCTTCCCAAGGCAATGCAGTCTTACTCTAATACCTGTAAATTCCTGAATTAATGAAGGGTTGGGGTTTCTCCCGTGTTTCAAGAAGTTAATTGCTGGCATTGGCAGCAATTCCTTGGCTCAGATCCCGGCTGCATGTGCAAAGTCCCCTCTGGGCATCGCTCTGGTGTTGTCACTGTCCGTTGCAAGGGGACTTTCCCTACTGACACAATAAAACCCTTTTCTGTCACAGCTTGAGTGCCTGGTAAGTTAACGTGTCGGGGCTGGAGCTCCTCTACCCCATGTTCGCTGTGGCTGCAGGTCAAATGCTCCCCAAGGAGTCCGCAGACCTCAGGACACAACTGCTGAAGAACATCTCGGGGTCTCTGGTGTCCCCAGGTCTCCCCGCTCTTGCACATCTGCCCTCCAAAGCCCCGGTGCACCCACCGCTGCTCCCCAAGTTTCCGAAGCTGCTCAAACCCCGAGCAGCCACAGCCCCTGCCAAGCCCTCGGCTCAGGACGGGCTCCTCGGACGCGAGTCCTTCCACCAGCCCAAGCCCCTGCCCCGTCCGGCCACCCTCCAGGCTGAGCCTGGCTGCCTTCTGCCCCGCGCCAGCCCTGCGAGGTCTGGCTGTCCCGCATCCCCATCCCTTCAGCTACAGAAGCCCTGAACCGAGCTGGGAAGTCACCTACAGCCCAGGCTCTCTCCTGTCTCTTCCGTTTCCTCCTCCATCAGCCACTCCACCCGTCTCTGCTCTGGGTATCTCTTTTTCTAAGCTCAGAGAAGCCACTCTGACCACCACCACGCTCACAGCAGCAGCCCCCAGCGAGGGAGGGTGGGGGGCACGTGGCCGGCTCCAGGCTGCGCTTTCATCCGCATCAAACCTCAGCGCTCCCCCGGCTCCCCCCTCCTGTAAACCACAGGTAACAGAATTCATTTCAGATTTGAATAAACCGATTTAAAAGAAAGCAAGCAAAGAGCCTCTGGCCTCAACAGCCTTACAGCATCACCCGAACCAGAAACACTAACACCTCACTTTGTAGGTTAAGAGCTTTCACCTCCATAAAGTCAAAAAAAAAAAAAAAAAAGATGTGAACTCGTAAAAATCCAGGGCAGAGGCTGCAGGAGCAGGGACCCCTCACCTGCCCAGGCAGCACCGCTGACGGGTTAGGGACACCCCGCACCGTGGCAGGGGGCCAGCGCCTGGCCGTGCTTCAGCTCTTAAGGGTTGTAAGGATTTTTATTATTACAAAATTTACTTTAGGTTTATAAACCTAAATCACTCACATATTTCTTTCATGCAACATAATGCTGCTTAAAGCCACTTCCTGCTCACCAGAACTAATATTTTCAGTAAACTTCGCTGAAAATCAGCTCTTTGGACTGCTCTTTTTCTGGATCTGGGTCCTCGAGCTCTCACGGTTCCCAGCACGGGTCTGAGAGAAAAAAGCTGCCCTGGCTATACATTAAGCACAACATAATTTTTCTGTAAGAAAAGTCAGTATATTTATGGTTTGCTTTATAAAAGTTACTATAATACAATGGTACATAGTATTCAATTCACAAAAATATGAACAAATATATACAGCATGACACATCCACAACAAAAACACTTTCTTCAAAACAAGATACATACTGGTGACAGATTCTATATGCACAAAACATCCCTAAATTTATAAATTTGCTTAACGAAAGAAAAAGCAGAAATCCTAAATCTTCAAAGCAGAGTTGTTTTTTTAAGGAACTTAAAAAAAAATAAGATTTTTTTTCATTTATTGCAAACCATTTTACCTGCCTCCTTTTAAAGGAGGCCCTTTATTTTCACACTGTGAATTAAAACAACCTGTTTATAGAACCAGAAAACTGCAAGGATTGGGAGCCGGGTGTTCTTCCATTTTGCTTTTAAAACTGCCCATTTGTTTTAGAGTGTCCGTTATGATGTGTTTCTTTTCACTTGGACAAATACTACAGTGGCAATTAAGGAGGAAACTCATAAAAACAAAACAAATATTAAATTGAAAAAATCCAGTTGCAAACTCGCTTAAATACATTTTAGGTTGTCTATTAGACTGTACACATTTCCTCGCTTGAAATAAATAGATTTTGCACATTAGGTTTCAGACTGAGGGGGGGGGGAAAGAAGAAGCCTTGACTTGGCAATTTTTTGTCTTCAGTTTCTTAATGCTTCTAATTCCATCTATTTATTTGACAAAAAACATATTTATACAGAATTTACATTATACAAAGCTTGACACAAGCTGTAAACGCCACCAGCTCCTTTGCTATACTTAGTCCTTCTTCCTCCCCATCTCCTCGACATGATTTAGAGCTGGAATCTGTTTAAAAAGAACTCCAAATTACAATAGTCACTTTTAATAAATTATTTACATGCTCTTGAAGTACAAAGAAATCAGCAAAAAAATTTCAACATGTTTCTACAAGAAACAGTGTTCGAAGAGAAGATTCTTGAGTTTGCCTATGTACAGAGGATGCTTTTTTTTTTTATACTTCAAAATCCTTTTTTCCTTAAATTTTAATTTTATACAGAAATGCACTGAAATGATCCCTGAAAAAGGTCACAAAAACCAGAACTGAAACTACTGTATACTTTGTTGGAGTTTAAAAACGTTTTTTTTTTTCTTGTAGAAATAAGCTGCTCTATACAATATAAATATCTGCAAGATGAGCCCCTTCCCCTCCCAGACTCCCGATAGTCACAGACCACTTATTGGGACCGACCTGCAACTGCAAACAGGGGTGAGAACCGAACGGATAAATGAAGGTGTTGGGCAGGTGGGATTTGCAAGCACAGAGCGCGCTTCCTAGAAATGCCAACTGCGGAGGCACCTGCACCCTGAGCTCAAGCCAGCTTCTTCACGTTGGGAAACTAAAGATTTACGTTAAGTTTCCAAAATTTTGCACTATTCTCTAGGGTCATTTCACCTAGCGAGATACTGAAGCGAGATACAATTTTGCAGGGAGCATAGTCAATGTCTCTCTCTTTTTTGTCTTAGGTTTCAATTTAAGCGAAAATAAATTGGGGACAGGCTTTTCAGCGAACAAAATGACTTCAGTAAATCCCTCTGCAAAGGAGCACGCGCTGGTAAGGTTTCTGAATTTTCAGTCCCTGCCATTATTTCCATGGGGTGCCAGGGCGCCTGTGCTGACCGTGGGAGGCGAACGCTGGGTCCGATCCAGGCTGGCGTGTGAATCGCACACCTTCTGCCTTTCTCCTCTCATCTCACCCCTTTCTAAGTACAAGACAAAGTACCCAGGAGGGATTAGAAAGGCATCTCCACAGGGCTGCCTTCCAAAATCACATCTGTGGCTGCAGGGCTCCCCTACCCCGATTAGACCCCGCTAGCTTGCAGGAACAGGGCAACCACAGGCAACTGCGGCAGCTCACGGAAATCACTAAACCGAGCTTATAATCCTCACCATAAAATGTTCTGTTCTGGGGGACGGGGCAGCTCTGCAGCCTGAGACAGAAGCTGCGCGGGGAGGACTCTGCGAACCAAGATTTATGGGGAAGGAAAGAGAAGCCTCAGGTTTGGCTTTGCGACCAGACTAATGTGATTTTTCAGAAGTGCTGCGGGTCCAGCAGTTGCGTTTCCTCCTGGGGGGCTATGGGAAGCTCAGCTCTTCCAAAAACTCACGTTATTGGTCTGGGATCCTAAAAAGGGATGGGTTACGGGCAGTTTCAGAAGTACCCAAGTGATTTAGGTGCTCATGGTCTTTGGCACCCTTTGGTGCTCCTAAAAACGCGGTGAAGGATCCCAACCTGTAGGTCTTGTTTCAGAAGACCATGACCTGCCTCCCCACCTCTCCTCAACAAAGATTAAGGCAAACTGCAGGGGCTAATCCCGTCCAGAGCACAGATACACTGGGAAATACAAAACTGTCAGCAGGTACTTAGGGGCTGGGCCATTTGGGGTGTCTTTGACCCCACAAAACCACCGTTAATGCACTGGTTTGATGGACCAGAAGGGAAGAAGGTCAAGGACAACGGCAGAACTGCCACACGCAGGGGCTTCAGTTCTGAGACGCGGGAAACTTCTGTGCATTTCCAAAGCTTTGAAAGTAAAAGGCCAAGCTGTAGAGATGCCAACTGGAGCTTCAACACAACAAGATGAACCTTATTTTTAAAAAAAATAAAATAAATCGAGCAGCTGGTTTAACTCCCAAAGGCTCCTGCCAACGCTGCAGTTACAACCAATGTTCAGTGACAGAAACTAGTTGTGCTTCTCATAATTTTAGGTTCTGGGTCACCATTACCCAATTGCTGGAGAGATTTATAAAGAGGGGGGGAAACAACAAAACAAAAACAGAGATGAGACTATGGACTGTCCAATCTCAGCGACAATTTACTCGCCCTCAGACAGAAATACAGGCGGTATTAAGGCAGCTTGTAGGGGACTGTGTTTTGTCTGAAGAAGAAATTCAGATGCAGAGGTCTAACCTACGTATTACAAGCTCTGCTCCGCAGTGCGGGCCTGGCAACTCCACGTAACAGCTGAAAAAACTTCCAGGAAACTCTTTTGCAAGGTTGTAACCTCTGATCATGGAGCTGTGGTCATATAGCAATTATCGCTGATTTTAAAAGGTTACAAGAATACAGCTGTGCAATTTGTTCTGTGGGGAGAAGATGTTTAGTTACGCAGATAATCTTCCCATTTCATAATGACATTGCAACTTCCCCTTATAAGCCAATTAAAAAGGTTTTAGTACAACTAATCTCTACTTTTAAAGCAGGAGAAATTCAATGCAAGCTGAAAAACTGATCCTGTCTATACCTGAACGGTCCTGTAAAATTTCCAGATCACATCCAAAGAAGAATTTCTTTGGTGTTTTGCCCCATTTTTAAATGGAACCTCTCAAAGAACTGCAACCTTCACCTCAGCACATCTACAAGGACAAAATATATCGAAAAATCATTTCAAAATATGCCTTCCAAATTTAAAGACGCATTCATTTTCATGCTGTAGATGGGGGAGGACAGGATTGCTCCCGCAGCCTGCCCTCGGGGACACTTTTACTGTGTTCTTACTGGCGGGATGGGACCACCCCAGGGCAAGTTACTGAATAACAGAGGGAGGAGAGCGGCACGGCACAGCTCGCTCCTATCACAGGAGGCATCTCCCACATTCAAGGACAGAGCAAATACTCCACGTAAAATGCTGGAAGGGCAGGGAAATGCAGACGAAAATGAGAAAAACTAATACGAGACACACATCAGCCTGTTTCCCATCTACAGGAAGAAAATCCTGTTATAAACGTGGGCCGTAGTGTACGCTTACAAGGAGGGTAACATTTCTACAGCGTAAACACGGGCTGAATTGTCCACTTAATATCAGCTTCAGCCTTTTTTGCATGCAAGACAAACCGATCTCCAAGAAACGGGCATCCCCAAAGGCCACACGCCATGCCACGATGCTACAGCTACACAACTGACTTGACTTCTTACTCGTGATTGCGGTATCCAAATATTTTTCACGTACGGGTGCAGAGGTTTTGATCCCCCAACATACCAGCATGGCATATGAAAATTCTAGAGACGAGCCCAAGGCGCTAAGTTGAGGTCTGCGGCTGACCTGACTCTTCCCCGGGGCGTCTGGTTCAAGGGACTTGTTCAGGCTCATCCCTAACGAAAAGGCAGGACAGTTCACCTATAGTCTCGTTGCGGACACGTCTCCATACATACATGCACCCAAGCACACGCACACACCCATTCACACACCCTCAAGCCTCTGGCTTGCTCTGTAACATCAACCTTACATTTATTTACAGCTTACTCTGAGAAATCTGTGCAATTTCAGCCAATCAAGCTCCCAACAAACCCTATATGGCATTTTCAGTCTCTGCTTCACATTTAAACGTTGAATGTCTTTTTCAACCAACAAAACTGATGAGAAAAAGGTAGCAGCATTTATGAAAAGATGAAGATTTATAACAACAATTAAAAAAAAGGTACCATTATCCCATTACGGAGCATTAATGTAGGGACTGAACAGAGAAGCTAGTGTTTGGATAGACCATGCCACAAAACGGTAGTCACCTTTTTGTGTGCGTGTTGGATCTGAAAAGGAAAGAGCACCTGAAACATGAACAGTCCTCGTAAGCATGTGCGCTTTTTGCTTTCATTCGTGATCCTGGCAGAAGTGCGAAACTTGCTTGGTTTTTTTCTTCTCTTTTTTCCTCTCTTTTTTTTTTTAGTTTTTTTTTCCTTTTTTAATTTTTTTCTTCCTTTTTTTCTTTTTTTTCTTTTTCCTCTTTTTTTGGCAAAGTGCAACCACACCTGGTTACCACAGTTTTGACATGGCCGAAGGTGCAAGTGTGACGAGAAACCTCGAGTTCAGTTCAGGGTTCCCCTGCAGTTCTCAGAGCCACATAGACATGGGATTTTTACATCCTCAATTGGAAACTTGTAGTCATAGGTAATTTCCTCATTCACATTGATGTGCTGTTTGGAGTAGATGACGATCTTCTTTTGAGACTCCACTGTGATCACTTTAGCATAACAATTTGGCTGCAAGGGTGACAGAACAGGTAACGATTTAGGCTCCCGATGGCCACGGCTTCCCAGCCTCCACACAATTATTCCAAGCTAAAATAGAGCAGGGCAGTCCTTTCCCTAGACAGCCTCAGCCACGCTTCCAGAGCCTGGACCCAGGGGAAGCTGAGAGAAGGCGGCGTGAAGCCAGAAAACAGAGCAGCCCTCCTTGTGCTCCTCCAAAATATCCACATTTTGGTCATTTGTGGTGCAAAAGAGCCTGGATGATGCTCCACCAAGTTTGTCACAGGCTAAGAGCAGCTCAACTAATGCTTAATAATTTGGTCAGGCAGCCAAGCCTTTGAGTGTAGACTGCAGCACAGAGCAGAGGGGAAAGCAGCTCCTCTACCTGCTGGGGCAGAGAATACTTTTCCCATGTGGACACTAGAAGGAGACTATTCCCACAGACTAACAATGCTAAAATGTGGTTTGTTTTAAGGAAATATTTGTTGGATATGTTTGAACAGTGTCTGTCAGGGTCCCCCAACACAGTCAGGAGGATTCTGAGTGTACTCTGTCTCGCTGCGTGTTTCATTTCTCATGTCTCTCAGATCTCTCTATGCTAGTTTAGATTCTGCATAGATTTAGATTCAGCTCATTAACATTTAAACATAGCCCTGTGACCCCCTGCTACTTCTGAACATGGCCCCAATCAAAGTTAGCAAGGACTCAATGGGTTTATCTGTATGTCAGAGTACAATTATATGCAAAAACATGATACTTACATTGCAGCTGTGATTAATAAACCTGGCGAAGTTTCCGCATTTCGTGGCATCGATGATCGTGTCATGATCGACTCTGAACATGTAACTGCTTCCGATGCCTTCATCCTCATATCGCTTTTCACGCATGTCAGCAATGACCTACAGAAAACCCCACATGTAGTGTCAGGACACGCCGCAGAAGTGATCTGTGAGCAGAGATCTACACAATGCTCACATGAGCTGTGCTTGTGCCACTCAACAGATACATGATCCCAAACAGCCCAAGAGAACACAGACCTAATGAAAACACAGAAGTTCAGGATGGGCTTCCTGAGAGCTTATCTCCTAAGGGTTTAAGTGCTTAGTTTCTATGGGTTGTTGAAAATCCCACCCTTGTACCTCCAAGCCATATGCCAACCTCTGCCTAGCTCACGTAGCTAACGCCTTACAGCAGGGACTCCAACCCCAGCTGTCATACTCGAGCACTTTCAGGGCTGGTTTTTTTCTCAGATTTCACCCACAGTCCAGCTTACCTGCCTGATGTTCTGACCCACGTATTCAATCACCATCTCATCAGCTGCAATGGGCTCCATAGCAAAAAGGCCCCAGTCATGAATGTGGCTCTTACAGAATTTTAGTTTTTTCTTCCGGAACTGCATGAAGAAAACACCCCAAAACCCCAACCCTGGATTAGCCACAGCACAGAAAGGGAAAGGTCGTCCCTGGGTCCAGCATCCGCAGCACGCTCCAAGCCACAAGCAGTGCTGGGGTACTTCAACCTGATTTAGTTTCCTTCTGTCCTGTGGTGACAGGAAGGCAGGACAGAGGTCATGGGAGGTCCCACAAAGTTGCAGTACTTGGGTTTTTACCACTGACCACACACTGGAGAGAACAGACCCTTTGAGGCCATCAGTCTCTGTTCTGCATAACCCTGAAGGCTCCGACTAGGGCTCAAGCTCTGTAATCATCATATACTTACTTATGGCCATTTATCAGCCAGCTCATGTCTCTGCTTCTCACAAGTGAGCACACCGGACTAAGTGTCATGTTTTCCCTGTGACTGCTCTGTTCCTATTTCTTTAGGTAAATTATTTGTATTACACGTTGTATTAAGTTGTATTGTCATATCAAGTTGTATCACATGAAGTACAGGAGAGCCAGGTGCCATTCAATCCTCTGGCACACACAGCGGTGCCCAGTGCTGAGATGGCCATCACCAAGGTGAGACCAAACTGGCAGGAGGTCCCCTGCCCTGGCCTCAGCCTGCTCCCAACCAGCCCCTGTGCAAAGCAGCAACCCACAGGGTGACCTACCTTGAGCTGGTTGAACTTGAGCAGGTCACTGTCACAGCTACCAGTGAAGGAAGAGAGGAGCCTGCGTTGCTCTGACCGCCTCTCGGAGCCAGCCCGGGTGGAAGCATGAGGTTGGGCAGGGATGCTCATACCCTGAGAGGACAAATGGGTGATCAAAGCTGACCCAACGGACCCGACACCCTGCAGCCTCCTTGTGAGCAATCCCTTGTGCTACAACACATCACCAGAGAACACGTGGCCTCCTAAAACATCCCACATCAAACACTATCACCTCCCTAGCAGCTCCCGGATGACCAACTCGATGCAGGTGTAGCAACAGCTCCACCTCCCTCCTTGCCAAAAGCCAGGAAGCCACCACTGTGCATGACACCGTTTAAAACCAAATCCCATTCACACCCTGGCAGCCAGCAGAGGACATGTCCTCACCTGCGTGTCAGCTGGAGGCTCCTCCGCAAAAGCTCGGCTATTGTTGAGGTATTTAAGTTTGTCCTTCTTATCAATTTTGTAATAGCCTTCACTTCGTGCACAGCCCGTGACGTGCTCCCGCATCCCATCATCCCGCTTCTTTTTCTTGGGGGTAGAAAAGCTAGTGGGTGGAAACAAGTTAAGGAGAAACACAGCCACCGGTGGGTATCAGACAAAACTTGCTACAGCTACATGGAGCTAATGCCGGGAGCTTGGAAAATTAGGAAGGTTTTGGCGGGGTTGCAAAATTAACAATACTATTGAAAAATAAAAAAACATCACTGAAGTCCACATGCCTACAGGAAAACCAAGCACGGTCTTTCCTTCTTAGCTGCATGCTTTGGGAAACTAAAGTAAAGAGAGAATGAAAATTTAAACATAAAAAGGTTAAGCTGTCAAGAGAAACCTGTTTGAGAAAGGATTTCCCCACAGCACCTACTACGTACACAGGCAGCAGCTGCCCAGCCATCTGGATGTACCACCTTCTCTGTTTTGAGCAACACGCTTTTGTTCTACCTCCAGAAACTCCCTGCAGCCACCACAAGCCCCGAAGACACCGCACTGATCTCACAGCAGCAATCGTCCCCACCGACTAGGGCTAGAAGCAGTACAGATGGGCAAGCAAAGGGCTTGCAGACAGACGTTGCTCTCACCAGCCTCGGTAAATCAGGTCCTTCAGACCCTGATGGGAAGGGTAAGACCCTGTGCAGATGTTTCAAACCCCCACTGTCCTGATCAGTCAAGAAAACCTGCAGCTGGCCTGGCAAGGACTCACTGCATTGAGCACGCAGAAGGCATCGTCAGGTCTTTGGCTTCTGGAAGGACAGTGGAGCTGTACTACTGGCAGCTCACTCGAAAAACACAGCCACAAAGCCTACGATGACTGAGATCTACCCCAAAATGCTCCCTGTAATAACATATCCTTAACATCAGAAAACTGAAGCAGAGGGACCATAAAAAGCAAGAAGTGATGGCCTTGAAATCAGAGTGCTGAGCTGTGAGCTTGCTGCAAAGCAGGTGAACCCTGCAGGTACTTTCACACCTATCGTGCAGTGTAGCACCGGATGAACCAGCAACTGGCTGCAGATGATTTTTAAATAGTTTAAAAAGTGACTGTAAATTTGCTGTTACAATAGTCCTTATCAACAGGGAAACAGATTTCAAGTATTTCCAATACGTAAGTTGCCAAATGCAAACACATTTAAGCGCGTGGTCACAGGCAAGCCTTACCCTCAGCCGTCCCATTCTGCCTTTCGCTGGCTGTGCTCCCCCACCACTGCGGGGCTGGTTACTCCTGCCTTGAAACTGGTTTGTTTTTGGAACTGCTTCCCCAAATGGGGCAGATACAGACTGAGAATTACCGGGGATGATGCATTTCATCAACGTTTTAGAATACTTCCTTTAAACAATTAAATAAATCCACTTCAAGACTATTGCACTGGTATGAAAAGGCAGAAAATTATAAATTTAATCTTAGACGTTGCCCGTTGAGATGCAGAGAAAGAAAGGATAAAAAACGCACAGCTCAGCACTGAGCTCTACTTGCTTTTTGTTAGTATCATATCACTGACTATTTTAAGTGGTTTGGGCTTTTTTGCTCTTGCTTTCGTGTCTTGTAGGGAGTAAGGGATGAGGTATTTTAACTCCACACAATCTCTAGCAACACACGAGGTGGTGCATTTGTCTTCTTTAACATATAAATCCGTATATCCTTCCTAAAAACATTACTAGAGAGTTCTTAGGTTATGAGAACAGCCTTTTAGGCTCTGTTCTGGAGATCACTACTGGTGGCTGTACACGTGTAGAGCCTTGTTCTGAGGCAGCTTGTGCGTCCCAAAAATGCTCCCAAAGATTCAAAGCTCCAGCCTCTGCTGCTGATTACCAGATCATGGGCAGGGAGGGGGGGGACGGGGCCAGACTCTGCCCCACCAGCACCAGCACACGGGCTCCTCGCTGCAGCACTAGCAATACATTCCCCCACCCAGCCTGGGGCTGTGTCTGTCCCTTATGTGCCGTTTAGAAACCATTGCTTTTATTAGTATTTCAAACTCAAAGCAAGTTAAAGCCGCTAGCACCACTAACTCATTATTTTGGGCACAGATGGTGAGATTATTTTTACAGCAAGTTTTAGCCCCAAGTTAAAGCCCTGTATGTGCAGACTAGAAATTCCACAGGCAAGCTGAAAAAAAAGTCTGGTTTAAACGCACACAGAAGCTTCTCAAACTAGCAAGGAAATCTCCCCAGAAGAGGTGCATACAGATTTTCCCTGCAGTCCTAGATTGAAAATGCAGCAAGAACAGCCATTTCTGCAGTATTTTTGTATTGCAGCTTCAGGGAATAAAACAGTCTAAAATTCCCTGCTGATATAAGCAATTGGTATTCTAGTAAGCAAATGCTTCTTCCATCAGCAAACTTAAGTCTTGTGCATTGTAAATTTTACACAACGACCATCTAGTGCACCTTACGCATGTTGTGCAACACAGAGCGCCAGTGAGAAAGGATATAAGGATGGAATACCCACAGGGTGTCATTGAGCCAGTCCATACCATTGTCCTGCTGTAACAATCGGTCATATGTGATACACATGAATTTGATATCTTCCTCATCTATGCCTCCGTTCCAAATATCATACAAAATGGTCATCTCCTCAAACTCGGAGCGTGGCCTGAACTGAGGCCGGGGTGGGGAATACTCAGGGGAAGGAATCACTGGGAGGTCCTCAGGTGTCTTCTTCTGCCTTCGCCACTGTCTTTTAGGTTTTACGTGAGCTTCTTCTTCCTTGAAATCTTCATTCCACTGGTTCTCCAGTTCCTTAAATGGCAGTTTCTCTGCAACTGTCTCAGCTGCTATTTTCTCGTGGAAACCGTCATTCCTGAAGTCCAGGGTGACGGCTTCAGGGTCTTTCAGTCCATAGAAAGCATCAGGATGTCCACTCAACAGCTCTTTGCCCACAGCACTTTCCACCAAGGCCACTGGCACAGGAGGAGGTTCTATGGTTTTGCCCGAGTACACATCCAACGAGAGGACAGAAGGTGGTGACCGTTTTGGCCGACCTGGCCTCCTTTTGGGAAGAACAGAAGGTGGTGGGGGAGGAAGAATAGAAGCACCAGTGGGTACTTCTGGTGAGAGCAAAACAGATTTTACTTCTGCCTTGCACTCCTCAATGGGCATTCTTCCATCTCCATGCATGCATGGCAGGGCTGCTACAGGTATTGGCTCATCAGGTGGCAAACCCATGTCTGTGTGGAAATCTGCTTGTGGGGGGCTGGCAAAGGGGATAGGGGAAGGAACACTGTTCATGCTGATCGTAAGGGAAGCACCAAGAGGCTCTTTAAAGGGTTTCTCATCTAGCTCATCCTCTGACTGTTTCTTGCCAGACAGAAGGCAAGGAATGGTAGCACCAGCCTCTGGGAAAGTAGGTGTGAAATTGAAATCTCTCCCAGGAGTCCGAGGAATGCCACTGTTAATGCCAGGAGATTGGGATGGGTAGGAAAAGGGGCTCCCTGGGACTTGAGGGGAACTGAGGGTCAAGCTGCTTCCCGTAAGGGGAGCATCGCTTCCTGGCGTGGCTGGAACAGTGTCCGTGCTCTGTGATTTCGCAAGGGGGTGTGAAGACTTGGCCAAAATGTCCCGCCCAGGAGTCCTAGGAATCTCCTCTTCCACGGACGTTTTGGTCACCATTAATTGTTCAGGGAACTTTTCTGGAGGGACTAAAGATTCTTCTTTACCAGGAGTCGATGGTAAGGGAAGCATGGAGGATGGCACCTTGTGGGCTGGAAGCAAAAGAGTATCAGTCTCTGAAAGGATCATCACCTCCCGTCCAGGTGTGCGAGGCAGCCGGTTGTCCTCCTCCGCTGCCGAGGGCAGTTTTGTTTTAACACGAGCTTCTAAGCTGCTGTCGTCAGACTTGCTAAAGAAGCTGCTTTTATTGGGCAGAGGTTCTCCAAAGACTCCCACTGGCGTCGAGAGACAGAGCGCCTCCTCCTCATCTTGAGATTCAGGCTTTGGACCTTCCTGCACCTCTGGCTCCAGCATGGTAGCGGGTTCAGACTCTTCCTCTGAAAGGGAGAAAAGAGAGGAGAATCAGGAGCTTTGCTTCCACTCGTTTACTTGCCACTTGCCAGTAAAGGCATGTTTAAGATGCCGCAATTACAGAACAGCTCAGTTCCACTGGGAGGCTTTAAAAACTTCAATGCTTTACATTTTGGAGGCAGTGTGTGGAGTAATTAGACGCTACCACAGACATCCCTAATGGACCATTAAAAAAACGCACTATTAATTTGAGGATGAGCTATGACACAGGCCAGAATGAAGGTTTTCTGCTTTCAAAACCCCTGACCATGTTTTGTACAGGCATAAAAAGAATTAGCGGATTGTGGGGCAAGGACTTCGGAGGAGAGCTGTCAGAGCCCCAAGCTATCAGCTTTTCCAATGTGGGAAGGTAAACTAATTGCAAGGCCACGAAGCACCCTCAGCTCTCCAAGGAAGGAGCAGTGAAGGGAGGAGCGTGAACAACACATGAAGGAAACAGGAAGCCCTTGTAATGAATGAGGAGACACTCAGATGGTATCAATGAGGCAATTTATATGCTGCGCTCTCTGCAGCAGGCTCATTTGTCTGGAGTTTATTTACCCCCTTAGGGCCAGGGCCAAAAGAAATCAACAGTGAATCTTGTTAGGCAGCTCAAAATAACATTTTCAAGTGGGAGAGCAAAAGGAGGTGAAAATGCCTGGAGAGTTGGAAGGGAAGCGTTCCCCATTTGTGCTGAAAGAACTGAAGAGTCGCTGGAGAAGGGTCCGATCCTTGTCACTCCTGTACGACCGGGCTGGACTGCACAAGAAGAATGCTGCAGTTTGAGCTTGTTCCCACAGTTTACCTGTAAAGCTCATTCCACATGTCAAGGTGCCCAAATGCAGGTCCCCCCAGATTTATGTCCTTTCTGGACACCGACCTCTTCCAGAAAGGATCTGCGCCCAGTTTAACATTTGCCTCTTTATGGCTTTCAGATTTTATGGCAGACAAGGAGTGCTAGCCTGTGCAGGGACTGGATCTCCAGCTCTCCAAGTGGCAAAATACTGCCCAGTCCTCAGACACCAGTCCTGCCCAAGGCTCACACTGCAGGCCACACTAGATGTGTTCTCCCTGTTGGCTCCAGTTTTTAACTTTTTAATTCCCCCCTAGCTGCAGAATTTGTCAACCTTTATGCATTTCAATCCTGTTTTAGTAAAACGTTTCTAATTTCCTAATTGGGTTAAATACAACTCTGTATTGAATGAAGAAAATTTCCTTCTTCCAGAAAACCAGGGAGTATAACTCATTTGAAAGGACTAAGTAAAAAAACCCCACAAATAATGATATCAGGAACCACATATAATTCTGAGACTCCACTCATATGCTCCATATAGCTTCCCAGTCACATACTGCTTCAGTATTAAACCCAAAAAGAGCCAGTAGTGACTCATTAAGCACAGATTCCTGTTCTGTTTTAGCAGCCATGGATTTTCTATCTTGAGCTTCAGCCACTACACCATCCAATCAGTCACCCTCGGACGATGACAACTGTTCAGTTCCTGTAGGACACTAACTAAACTGGCCTAGGATAAGATTCCGGATACAATAACCACAGTATTTTTAGTAGCAGATGGCTTGTGTAGAGCTCCTTACTAGGAAGTGAAGTTCAGCACAGACCTCTTTCCCTGTACAGATAACCCCTAGCCTAGAGCCAAGACTGGAGGAAGAAAGAGAACAAGTGAAATACAAAACCATACATATTGCATGCTGTGAGAATACTGTACTTGGAAACGTGGCAAAAAATGCCACACCACATGGAAGGGCATACCTGGCCTACAGATGGGAGACAGCGCAAGCTTTGTCTCCTGGTCTCTTTCCATAACCAAGTGTTTCAGTGTTTCAGCAGCAATAGATGCCTCTGGGACTTCACCACATTCACTTTCCCCTGCCTTGATTTCTTCCATGCCTTCATCTTTCACTGCCAAAGCTGGCTCTGTGAGTCCCAAGCCTGTTGCATCCATGTAGTCATCCACAGGATACAGCTCCAAAATAGTCTCCCTCTCATCATCAGGAAGCTCATGACCAGCAGGTTCATGCTCTGTCTCAGCAACCATGGCTTCTCGGTCTTGATCTTCAGCCACCTCCTCTTCCTCTTCCTCCTCCTCATCTTCATCATCATCATCCTCATCTTCATCATCCGAGTCTGAACTCGACTCGAATTCAGACGAATCCTCACTTTCATCGGATGATTCAACTTCAGCCTTGGAAGACGAGGGACTTGCTACATCTACAAGAAGAACAAATTACCATAAGTTCCACTTTCTGACTTCATTAAACAATCAGGGTCTACTACAGAAGCAAGTTATCACTTCCACACTGTAACAGCATGGAAACAGCATCAACAGCAGTGTGGGGGTTTGAAGGAGTCGCCTCCCAGTTTATTTATTTTTGCAGAGACTTATAAACCATGTATTTGGATGCTTACAACAACCACCATACAACAGGCAGTTCCATGAGCAGCTAGAGCTGGCACCCTGCTCACGTGGGTCTCTTGGTAGATTGCCTCTTTACTGGAGTTGTACTAAGATTTTCTGCTGCCTTCACACACAGCTTTAAAATGTGGAAACCACCACCTTCCACAGCAGGAACTGATTGATAGGACAGAAAGTTATTAGTGGCTAAATTACCCCTGTTTGAAATGTGGTCCCTTCTCCCAGCCTCATACGTTTCATAAAACAGGCACAAACTGAGCTGCCCCTCTGTCAAATTGGGTGAGATCATCCAGGGGCTGGAGAGCTATTGCAAAGGAACCCACAGACTGAGGGATCATGGAAGCCTCACAGGTAACAATTAAAAATACCTGTATTTTTAATACCTAATGTTTGCATTATCTTGTATAAAACCGCCCTTCAGCAAAAGAAGGTGCAAAAATAAAAAAAAACAGCTCACAAGTGCAAAAGGGAGACCACACCTGACCTGAAGGCTATGCTTGCTGCCTCCACGGGAACCGCTTACCCTCCTCGGAGTCCTGCTCCTCCTCCTTGTCACTTGTGTCTATGCCTGTCTCCTCTTCCTCATCATCTTCATCCTCATCTTCATCATCATCTTCATCCTCCTCATCGTCTTCATCCTCCTCATCATCCTCCTCTTCCTCCTTTGCAAGAAAGCATTGCCAAAAATGAACATTGTCTGACTCTGAGACCTGGCTGTCATTGTAGTAACCATCAGCGACTCTCAGGGACACTGATCAGAGAACCTGAAGAGAGAACAATCTTACAGAGGTTCTCTTAGGACGGACCCTAATAGGAGTGCTCATCTTCTAGAGAAGGCAACTTTGGCAGCTGGAATTACTAGGCCACTTTTTAATGACCACATTCAAAACTGCAATCACAAACCTTGCCAGGTGCTGCTTTCACCAAGCCTCCCTCTTCTTCCTGCTCCTCTTCCTTCTCTGAGGAGGACTCTTCCTCTTTCCCTGACGTCTCATCTCCCTCTTCTCCCTCGCTGTCGAGCTCCAGCGGCCTTGCTGGTCGCCGCCTCAGCCCCACTGCTTCTGCATCCTTCTTTGACAGGTCAGATGTTGTATCGGAAGCATCCCTGTCCCTCTCCGACTCTGGTGAGCAAAAATAAGAAGGAAACTGCCATCAAATACCTTGCAAGGGAGGGAAAGAGTTGACTACATAATAGAAACTTTTTCTTAGGGAAGATCAAAGTTAGGAGCAACGTGCCCATGTGATATGTGAGTCCCTGGGCTTACAGGGGCTTACTAATTTCACAGTGCAAGTGAGGGCGAGACTGGGTGCAGGGTGTTGAAATGCCAAGGACGGCAAAATGCAGGTGGCCAAAGCTGACAAGCTATAGGCAGAACAGCTAGAAGACATGGCACGACTGAGATCAGAACAGGTAAGCTGAATTTAACACCTTTTTGTTTTATTTAAGTGCTTTACTAAACCCTGCTTCTGTACTTTGGCTTCAAAACCAGTTGTTAGTTTGAATCAACTTTATGGCACAACCAACCTGAATCCACTTTTTTATGCAAAACAAAGGGGATTCAAGGCTTTGTCTTATCTCTACTCTTCCCTGCTTCCAGGAAAAAATGTTAAAATATTTTCAAATAGATTTTTCTGGCAAGTAAGTTTGTTTTGTTTTTAAAATCAAACGCAGGGCAAACTGTCTCTTACGTGCTTTTTCCCACAAAGCACCCAGTGAGCTGCAAGCACGCCCCTGGAACAGTCCATGAACTCATCTGAGCTCCCTCTACTGGGTGACCAGCTCTGCATCAGCAGAATTAAAATAGGTTATGAGTTATTCATAAAATGTGGGTCTTAAACTTCCCGCCAGTGAATTTAAGATAACTGAATCCAGAGGAGACATCTCCCAGCTGATCAGAGTTTTGTGAGAAGCAGGGTTTTGGCTCAGATCCTTGACTCTGTGTCTAACTGTAAGTAAGCACACTGCTGTGAAGTTTAAAAGAATTCAGCTTGCATGTGGTTTGCATCTGCTCTTGTGTTTCAAACAAATGTGCTTTGCAAACCTTCATCTTCATCATCGACAGAAGTAGAAGGCCGGATTCTCTTCTGATCTCCTGCTGAGGCAGCTTCAGGTGGCTCCTTTCTTTTCACCTGAACAAAAGACACAATTAGCATTTCTAAAAGTTTAGAAACAGCAGAAATCAACTTCTTAAGCAAATTGCTACTGCTTTACTTTGCCATGGTGACTTACACCCAGAAACCAAGGGCAACTTCCCAGCTCTTGATCCCTTTATTTGCTTGCAAACAGAATTTCACTGTGAATGAAATTCTACCCCTTCAATTTGCATCAAAACACTCTGGGTACCAGCATGGTGCATGTCATCACCAGGTACTTTGAAGATGACAGAGAAAACTCTTGACAAATGCCTGTGTCTGAGATGTAGCAGAACAGAAAGAGAGCCTGAGCCTATGACATCTTAAAGAACCTCAAAGCAAGTTTTATTCTAAACAAAGACTGCGGAATCTCTCATCCCAAACCTTTACTTGCACCTTCTGTGCATTCAAAATCCTAATTTCAGGGAAGCCCTCTACCCTCCCCCCTCCTTTTTTTAAGATACTTTTCATTTTTTATGTAAATGCTCTTTAAAATAGGTGACCCTAGGCTTGCCAAGTCTGATTCTGTAAACTCACATGAGGCAGAGAACACTTTTAACCAAACTTCAGGTGAGACTCAGCTGCCAAACTGCAAGACATTCTAAGCAAAGAAATAACTGTGTAAAGCACTATGAGCATAAGCACGTATTTTTACAATCATGCTGAAATGCTGTGTCCTAAACACAGGCAAATGTCTCATTTACCTTGCAGAGCAGAGAGATCCTTTACAGACAATTCACACAAGTGGTAGATGAAAAGCTAAGGCTGGGAAAGAGGATCCTTGCTCTTACATGTACTGGTGGGTTACAAGTGATGCTGTCAGAAGCAACCCCATAAGGTTAACCAGCCTGTAGGGCTTTGGGGCACAAACCAAGAGAGGTCTGTCCTCCTAAAGCTCCTTTAGGGAATGTTAGCATAATGAAGACAGATCTTTGTTTTTACCTTGAAGGATGGCAACCGGATGGCCCCTCGTAACCCAATGCCCAAGCCGATTCCCTCATATCCCAGGCCTTCTCCTTTGTTCCAGTTCTCCAAAAGACAAGATGTGATTCGATCCTTTGGCTTTGGTTTTTCCTCCAGTTCTCCTCCAGACTTCACTGGAGTGAGAGATGCCTGCAACAGAGAAAGCATACTTGAGAGGGAAAGTTTCCTGGGGAGCGCACAAACTCTGGAACCATTTAGACAGTTGAGATTTGTGAAGTATCACTGCCTTGCCCAGGCATCAGTTTCTCTGAAGGAAAGAGCATCTGAAGGTGCACCATATGACCACACACACTTGAAAGGGATAACATGCTGGAGTTCTTCTTGATAACGAGACCTTTCCATCTCTGAGAAGCCTTCTCCCCCTTGCATTTTAAGAAGTTATTTTCTCTGCACAGGGCCCTAAAACGCCTGGAGACAAACCTGCTGGGACTCCCAGAGCAGTGGCTTGGCATAGGACACCAAGTGATGTTGCATTTGGAGCCATCACGCTGTCAGGTAGCAGAGCAGACACTCTTGCTTTCTTCACCGAGTGTTTTAAAACACGATCTCAATTTCCTTCACATGCTGCTTAACATAGGCCAAAGTACTTCTCAAGAGAGGACAAGGGAAATGAACAGACCCATTAGCCCCCATAGCTCATTTCAGGTCTCCCCAGTGCCTGGTGAGGGGACCACAGTGACCACCTTCAGAACAGCCAGAATCCAACACAGATGCTAGAAGCTAGGAGAGAAGAAAGGGGAAGAAAAGGTGCAAACATGAACCCAGGTCTCAAAGCCCGAGGGAACACATTCCTCTACCCAGGCAGGAGCTACCTAGTGCCAAGGAGCAGCTACCGTACAAGTGTCCTGAACTCTGAAGGGAAGCTATGGAGCTGGGATACACCATCACCCTTGAACTCCTAAACGCTGCCGGAGCCCATCTGGTCTGATCACAGCTACGTGAGAAACAGAGCTACACATATACCTCTTACAAATCACTCAAGCATGACTTAGGCAAGTTAGCCTAACACTGCGTTATCTACCTTCATTTGCTAACCCACATAACTAAAAGCAACTTCAGACCTTCTAGTTGGGAAACCTTTCTTCTTTTTAGTGTAAAGCATAGTATAGTGAGTCAAAAATCACACACACCCCTGTGTTCACTTAACAACCACAGCCCAAGTCCAGAAAAAGAGTCAGAAGTCTCCAGTCCTGGGAAACGGAAAAATCAAGATATTTATTATTGAAACACCTAAGGGTCTACAAAACTTGGTAACTAGAGACACAGCCTCATCTCTGCTCAGCCACAACAAACCCCTTTTCACTGGAGCTGAGGTGTGAAGGAAGCGCAAGAATTCAAACCTCTGGAGCCGTGGAGAGGCGGATGAGCAGGGGACAGTATCACGCAGGGTGGCATGCCATGCTCTTCTTGAGCAAAGGGCACTGGAGGTAATGTTCACTCGCATCAGCCAGTGGCGTAACACCTTCTAAAAATCGGTTTTTCTTAGAGACATTAACAGAGCTAATTTGCCGAAGCTGGCTGTAATCACCGAAGAGAAAGCGTAAGCTCAGCTCTCCTGCTAATAAGGGACAAGACTAATGGGAATATCAAGCAGAGAATCCTGGCGGCAGCACTCTGTGGCCAGGGATGGCTGGTTATTCCTGGCACTCTGCTTAATGTATCTCACTCAGGCTTTCAAACCTAAACCCATCACTAGACTCGGCAACAGGGAAGAGTTTTCCCCTAGCTCAGGCAGACAAAGTCCATGACACGTGCTGCCTTCTCTAGCAACATGCTCCCTAGCAGCTTTCAGCCCATACGTCTTCCCTCCTGCCTGACCTAGGATGCCAGCTGCACCCGTGAGCTTTCCCACCTTTTACCTACGGCATGATACTTCTTGGCAGTCAATCAGCTGCCCAAGTCGATTCCTTTGATGGAATATAGCAGCCAAAAAACAGAGAGAAAAGAGAGAAACTGAGGCACAGGAAGAGACAAGTGTGTTGCCTTCTTGTGCGTCGTTAAAGGTTCAGGGGCTGCTAACCGCGCTGTGTAGATAATATTTGCTGTTCTACTAAACTTGAACATTGTCGGTCAGTCAGGGTCAAAAAGAAACCCACAAGGGTTCCTGCTCTTACCCTTAGGGAAGGTCAGGGAGATAGCGGACCCGCAAAGAGGGACACAGCTACTGTAGGAGCTGGCATACGGTGGAGCTCATGCACTTCCAAGGTGAGCTTTGATCTCCCCTGTGAAATAACGGGAGGGCTGCTCTAGCTGATGGTCCAAGGACAGGAGATATTAAAAGACATTATCTCTCCCTACAAATCTGCCTCATTTATTTCTAAAGGAAAAAAGATATAAACAAGCACATGTGTTGTCTTATTTATACTTCCAAACTGAAAATAATATAATTTCTTTCACTACTGTCAATCAGTAAGGAAAAATATGAAGAGCTCCAATTAAAACCATCAGGAGGGAGGAAATGGGGATGCAGGGCCTGTTTTGGAGGGTCATTTCAGCTCAACCAGTGCCTGGAGGTCTTGGTCCATTCTAGAAAAATCAGTGTGATGGTAAAATATGTGGGGAACTGACATCCAGCTGCCACCAAAGAGCCCAGACAGCTCATCCTCACGTGTACATAATGACACCAGCAATAGGAAGGTACAATTTAAGCCGAATATCGTGTTTTGTTTTCCTTTGGCAAAAGCAGGCAGCTTATGATCGAGAAGGAATCCTGTCCTGCACCAATGTCAGTCCTAGCAGAAAGGAGGCTCTGAAATCTGTGTGATTTTTCTGCACACGACAGTAACGCATGGCCTGGCAGAGGCGGTGCCCTGAAGCAGCAACGGTTCTGGCATTTCTGTTCCTGGACGGAAAGCACAAGTGTTTTTCCATGCAGCAATTTCATATTTTCAATTAGACTGCTCACATCCAACATAACCTGTGGCAAGGACTGTGGCAAGCTGCTGCGGCACAGTCAGCTTCCCTTCCCAAAGTGGGTTGCAAATTCCAGGTGAGGGAGGAACATGCTAAATCCAACCATAGTTCAGGATATAAAAGAGCCCAAGCAGCCGCTGAAGACCTGCCTCGACTTGCTTCTGCTTCTTCACTGCGGATGTCTGGTTTAAAACAATTTCTCGGGCACTTCAATTGCTGCTTTTGCAAGTGCTTGCTGGATCTGTTTCCCTCACTGCCCTGGAAACTCAGGGGCCTTCTCCAAAATTGTCAGCACACGTTCGTCGGTAGGAGCAGAAGCTCTGAGCATTAGTCAGGAGGAGAGGGACTGGGTTTCTCTCCGCACATCACGCCAGCCAGCTCTAAGCCAGAGCAAATTACACTGTCATAAAACAGCTGTTAAGCAGCAGCATTACCAACCTCTCTGGAAAGCCAAGGAGCTCTCCCAGGCGCTAGAGTTAACACACAACTGGCTTACAAAAGCAGGTGGTGAAGATACTGCTCTGAAAACTGGCATCTGAAACAGCAAATGTAGCTGCAGGTGTGGTGTTGGGTGGTTTTTTTGTTGTTTTTTTGGTGTGGGTTTTTTTTTTTTACAATAACTCACTGTAATAGTAATTTTGAGGCTTGCATGAACCTTTCTAGTGTTAGCTTTTCTTTGGTAGAGACAAATTCACCACATATTAGATCAAAGAGCTGCTTGCTGGCCGAGGTACACTTTAAATTGGTTGAGAAAGGATCCGACAATTCAGGCAAAGCTGTCTTCTCAACTAATCCCCGGAACTCCTCGTGTATTTGGTCGATGTTCAGCTTTTGAGTTAATTGCTGTTGTGTACATGCACTGGGGAGGTGGGGGGAGCGCAGAGAACTGGAAATACCCAGAGATCTCATCACACAAAGTGGGGAACACGAAATAGAGGCTTGGTGGTTTCAAACACTCCTGTTGCATCTGACTAGTTTTTTGGAGCTAAAGTTCCTCTTAGATGCGAGAAGCCCTTGCACATTCGTCTCCTGATTTCAGGGTCATTTCCCCCTGCAAACCCCTTCCTGGAGGCAGCCAGCAGTGCCACAGACCACCAAAAAAAAAAAATATCAGCTAAACTTTTCACATTTCAGGCCCTGGAACTACTACACTGAGGGGGAAAAGGGAAAGGAGATTGGTGGGGGGGGAGTGAATAACTCTGGGCTTTTGAGGCATAAGGCATTTTGGGGTGTTCTTGAAGGCCTTCCCAAAAGGGGCACAGTGGAGAGGACTCTCCCATGTGTACGTGCTCTGTCCGTAGGAGCAGCTAGCCTTGTCCTATGACTACTGCTCGGTAGACTTCAGCTTTAATGGGAGTGTGCAAGCCCCACCTGGCAGGGAAAGTCTGCATCACGCACCACAGAGCTGCGGTGACACTCAGGAGGTCACCTAGTCTGTGACCCTGCCCTGGGGCAGCAGTGGCTGCAGCGATGTCCCTCCTCAGAGATGCCTGTGTAAGGACACCACAGCTCTCCGAAACACAGCTGGAAAAACAGCTCGTTTGCAGATCCCTCCTGGATAATGCCCCAGCATGGCCAGTGCATCCTGCCGAGACAAGCAAAGCAGCCATGCAAGGCTGGCTTGGGGAATGCACTGCCAAAGATGAACATGCTCTCCGAGACCCTCGCAAGGCACGAGCTCCACTTAGTCCCTCACACAGAAAGGGCTGCCCTGAGGTGGCCCCAAAGCTGGAGGGGATGAAGAGGAGGAGATCCACCCCAAAGCAGAGGGATGACACTGAGAACTAAACACTTCTTCCTCAGACCCACATTCAAATCAGTGGGGTGGTGCGAGACAGAGCAGCAGTTCGCTCCTAGGTGAGCACTTATGGCTCCACACATGTTCAGAGACAACTCTGCACAGGGTACCTCCATCAATGACTAGGAAGGACTAAAATTCCCAGCCCATGTTTGTTCTGATGGCAAAGCAGCACGAAATGCCTGCATATATGGAGTGACACCATGGAGATAAGCCAGGTTTAATATCCAGGTGCCAATTTGTCCCAAGGCAGGTGCCTGTAGTGATGGAGCACCTTCCAGATATTTGCGGGCTGAAGTCTGCTGCTCCCAGCACACACTCCTGCCGCCTGCCTCAGCACGAAGACCAGCCCTGAGAGACAGGGACATGCACGCCTCCCATTTAATTTCAGCAGCCTCAAGCAATGTGGTTTCTCACAGCAAAGCTATTCCATGCCTTTATTTTTTCCTTCTGTTTTAGTTACCATAAAATTTTAGGGTTGTGGGGTTTTTTTTAAAGTCAGTTCCAGATTCCTGCTTACCCATGCCCTGGCCACAAGCACTATGAACAGTTCTCCCCGGGATCCAGCACAGAGTATGTGAAAGCTTACCTTTGCCAGACGTTCCTTCTTGTCCCACCAGTCATCAAATGCCCGAAACGCTACCACTTCAACCATCTTCCGGTTCAGGTCCCTTTTCATGATAGCCTTTAGTTCCTTCACTATGACCAGGAGGACTCCATCCACAGTGGCTTTGTGGGGATCTTCCTTCTTCGGCTCATAACCTGGTGGTGGAACCGAGGGGTCAAACTTGGGCAGTGGTGGCCACTGCTGTCCACGACCAAGAGCTGCTCCCATCGAGAAAGGGCGGTAGGGCGGAAGATTCACAAACTGCATCCGGCCCGTCATGAAAGGCGGATACTGGTATGTGTTCTGTGCCTGCATCATGCGGCTCAGCATCTGAGTTTGCATCTGGAAGGACATTGGCATGCCACCCCACTGGTTGCCCAAGACACTTATCATATCCACTTGCATGACAGGGAACATGCCAGGATGGAACGGAGGAAGCGGAGGCAAGATATGAGGCGGAGGGACCCCAGGGGGGGCAGGGAGCGGAGGCGGGGGGACGGTGACGGCGGGGTGAGTGGGTGGAGGTGGTGGAGGTAGTGGCGGAGGCATCGGGAAGCCTGGCTGTGGAGGCGGCGGAGGAGGAAGAGGAGGGAATCCCGGTGGTGGCATGGGGGGAATCGACGGGGCCATCACGGCTGTGTTGCTGACAGAGGAGTTCACCACAATGGGTTTGGCACATTCTGCACTGGTGATGGGCGCAGGGTTGGTCTCGTCGTCAGAGATTTCCATGTCCTCCCCTGAAGAATGCTGACCCTGCGACAAAAGAGAGAGAATAGGTGAGGAGCACATTCCTTTTACATTAAATACCACAGCGCTGGCTGCTTCAAACAAAAGCCAAGTTTAACACACGTTTTAATTGGGAATGGAGAAAAGCGAGCGATGCTCTGAAGAGACAGGGCCCATTGAGCAGCTGGTGCCTATTGAAGCTTTTCTCTTCCATGTCAGACCTCAGGAAGCAGAGAGGTAAAAGCTTTCTAAAAGAGCATCAGTACCAACTGAACAAAAACCTCAGCTTCTATGGAATAGGAGGAATTGCTCCCGTGCTCCGCAAAATACACACAATCCAAATGTCTTTCACTGCAAGATACATTATCTCTTATTTGCATCGAACACTGACAGGTGCATTAAACCACGAGTTTTTATTCCTTAGTTTTCACCATGCACAAAGAATTACCCTGTTTTTTCATTATAATCCTCGGCTCATTTGCTGTCAACTTTTAACCTCTAATTGTGGGAAGACAATACTTCCACATGGTTGCTGCTACTAAAAGTTGTCTTGACTAGATCACAGCAATTCACATGGAAAAAAAGAACCCCAAATCTGCTTAAATTGCCTTTAAACATCAGAGTCATAAATGCTGGGATTCAAAGACATAGGATATGTCATGTTCTTGGGCAAAATGAATACTTTACTAGCCACAAGAAATACAGATACAGAGTTATATAAAATGCTAAAACGATGTCCCACCTCCACTGTCAAAGGGATGGAAACTGGATTAAGAGAGAGGGTGCCTGCTTGCTCTGAAGTCTCAGAGCTGCCTGATTAGGTCTCGTCAACAGCATCCACCCTCAACAGCAAATGGTCACACCCGCACGCTATGTCCTACAGGCACTTCAGTCCTGAAGGTGTCTCCAGCACAAAGAAACCACATGTATGACTGTCACATCCCTCAGGTATTGTTAAAACAAACCCTGATAAGAAATACAGCAACCAAATATTGCTGGAAGACATATCCAACACACTTTATCTAGAAAACACGAATGGTGTTGACCTTTTTCTAATGGGATGTCAGCAAAGACAGGACAGGTTCCCAACAACCTTCTCCAAAACTATTTCTCCCATTCTTCCTTTTTTTTGCAGCTAAAATCATCAAAACCCACCACTCCTGTGACAGCAAACATCCCTCAGCTATTTTCAGGACTGAAAAGCAGAAGCACTCATCACGACCTTCTCTCCCAGGCTCTCCACAAGCATGACTGGCCTGCCTCCTTTGAACAACTTACCAAGCACTTCCTTCCTCACAACAGCTTTGCACAAAAAAGCCAGACAAACAGTTTGCATGTTGCCACCAGCTGATCTAAATAAAGAGCATCCCCACGTTCACCAGTGCAGACCAGAGCACAGCAGCGATGCACCACGTCCGCCAGAGCTCTCCTGGATGCTGCAGGCTCTAGCCCAGCTGAGGCAGTAAGAGATCATGATCAAGTGGTCTTTAAGTGCCTCTCTATATCTCAATCCTGGCAAGAGTTTTGGAGCCCGCTGGCTGTTTTCAGCCAAATTTGACTGAAGATCCCAAAGACGTTTATTTCTTCCACGTTTCATGCCAGCAGGTGCCTCTTCTGTCTGCTCTCCTACCAGCCTGCCCAATCTGAAAGAAAAGAGCAATAAAGCTCAGCCCTTAACAAACACTGGAGAACCTGCACTGGGGAGAGCTGCTGGGAAGCAGGCTTTGTTGGCAGTTCTCATCCTGAAGCTGCTGTGATTTGATTTTTAACCTGTGAATTTTGCACAGGGGTAGGGGAACAAAAGCAAGAGCAGCTGAGTTGACTGTAGCTGTATGAAGCTGAGCAACCACAACTATCCAAATCAAACCAAATGCTTCACGTTTTATCAAAGGTCATCTCTGCTACAGCAGCTACCACCAGAGAGCAGGCTGAGCACAAGGCTTGCAACAGCAGCTTTGCAAATCCTCCTGTCCTAGCACCTCCCCTCGCCCTGGCTTCCCCGTGTTCCTCTGCTGCAGCATGAACCCACTGGCTCACGCACCGCATGGGTCACCCCCAAAAAGCCACTCGCAGTTTTAGTGGTCTGAAAAAGCCCAACCCCTCAGCTCAACAAGGAGACCACCATTTACCCCTGCAGAAGGGCTGAAAGCACGAGCCTGGCAAACCCTGCAGCGAGGGCTATCGACCCCCTGCTAATGGTAACAGAGAGGGGACTCTCCTGTAGTTGCTGAGTTGCTTTAGTGCATCTGTACGTGCACGGATGTACTCCGAGGGCTAAAATGAACAGCTAAAAAAGGAGAAGTAGAAATAATAACCCATTGCACTTGGGTCTTTCCAAAGCCGAATTGTATCATCTCCTCCTTGAGCTCTCCACATCTGGCTAACATTTCTAAGTGGGTCTCACACCCTGCATCCTCCCAGCTGCTCTACTGCAGTCACATCCCACGCCAAAGATGCCGGGGAATGAAAGGATGTTCTGCAGTTTCAACTACCACAGCTTCAGTGAAAGGGGCAAAGGAAGAGCAAAGATGACAACTGTGGCAGGTGTAAACAAGTTTCCTGCGAACAGACCCCGTTTTTCAGGACATGAACACAAAAGGCACTGTTAAAAGCACTGGCTCCAATTGCAAAAGCTGGATGATGCTAAAGGTCAGCGTTAGATAGGAAGGCCACGAGTGTTCAGGCTACCAAAGGCAGACAAAATCAGCTTCATATTTGCATTCATCTTATCTGATGGGATATGGAGGAACGTCACCCCACGAAGCGCCGGTGGAGCACCAGCACCAGGCATTGCCACGGGGAGCTCCAAGCCACAAATTCTCCCCAATCCCCAGTCCCTCCTGCAAGATCCTGCACCCTTCCAGTGCCATCCAACACCAGTCTGAGTCACCACTCGAGATCGGTCTCTGCTGAGCACACACCACCAGTCCCAAAGTGCCTGCCCAAGCCGACACGTCCTCCCTTCCCGGAGCACCACCAGCACAGAGCAGCCCATCTCAGCCAGTCCTGCCGAAGCAGACCCGCGTGCTCCTGCCCATGACCCAGAGCCCACTCCCATCCACACCAGCCTTTTACTCAGTCTCAGTACCAAAGAATCCTGCATGATAAATGAAGTTGGTTTTCCCTCTTGAAGGAAATATCAGATAGAAAAAGCCGATCCTGAAATTGCAGAGAGGTGGCAGGACTAGCCAGACTCCATGTTGCAGTGCACAGCAGCTTTCTTCATTCATACATGCATTTATTTTTACTTATGCTGAAATGAGAACTGTTCAAGCAATAAGCAACATTTTTGGAAGACTGGAAGATTATTTGTTTTTTAATTCTTTTGGTGCTCAGATGGTTCTGCAGGAAGCTACAACAGATTCCCTGCTTCCTACAATGTTGGGCTGACAACTCACCTGCACTTGCACAGTGAACACAGTCTGTGCTCCAGTATTATCCTAAGCAAGATGGAAAGGGAAAGAGATTAAGCGGCAGGGAGAAACAGATCAAAAAGGTGGGGGCGGGGTGGGGGGGAAGAATACACAAGGTTAGGAAAGAGGTCAAGCCAAAAGAAGATCATCTACAAGGAAGTCTTTAAAGAAAGTTAAGAGGAATGAATATTTAAAGCGGATAAACAGTCACAGAAAGTTGTATCTAAGGGCACCAACTGAGTGAAAGAGATCAAAGTACAGAAGGAAAAACCAAGGGGAGACATAGAAAGATCTTTTGTTATATGAATTTCTTCTTTTCATTCACCTGTCTGAACCTGGATTTACTGTGGTTGCTACCACATACCTCTCAGGGTAGAGCTGAAAAGTAGCCACACTGTTCTCCCAAAGAAAGCACCTTCTAGCTGGCCTTCCTCTTTGCTCTCACAAGGGGAAAAAAGTGAGATGAAATGTAGCATACGTACTGCTACGAGGATATCACGGCCATCACTGTCAAAAAACTGTGTCAATCAGTCCTGGAGTTCACCTGCACATTTCTGAGGGCATCTGGTACAATGCCTCCAGAAAACCTCCCTTCAGCCCACTGAGAGAAAAGCCATTTCCAACTAAATTAATTTGTGCTGCCATCTTTACTTTGCATTAATTAAATTAAGAGTTAGCAAAACAGGTATTTAATTATACGCATGACACATTTTTCCAAAGGTGTTTTAATGATGCAAATTTGTAGGGAGAGATTCATGTCAGCGTAACTGGTTATAAATGGCCTCGTTCATTGTTCACCTAAAATGCTAGCTGCCACCTATAATATTGGTACAGTGTGTTTTAGCACAGGCAGAGCCTCTTGAGTTAAGTGAAGGGAACATCCTGAGATCTCACTCCTGAATCAGCTTGAATAGCGACAGGGTAGAGAGCCACTGAATGCAGGGTATCGGTCTTATCTCAGAGCAATACCCAGCATTTAGTAAGCAAATGTTCATACCTGCGGAAAAAAGAAACTACATCCTAATATTTGCATGCAGAACTGGCAGTTTCCAGATGTGAAGAGGCTGTCTCTCCCCGACCCAGAGTAGCACTGACACTGCGGCAGCGGTTGGGAGCTTCATCGTACGTGCTGTTCGGTACCTTTCCTATGGGCAGAGGAACTTCACATGCTTTCATTTCCTTTTAAAAAGGCCATCTGATAAAGAATTTACTCACAGAATGCATTTTGAATACTGTCAGCTCGGAGTTAATTTCATTTAAATATTCTGCTGGGTACCAAGTTACTTATATTTGAGGTAGGGAACCTGTATCACTGAACATAGCAACTACTCTGACATAGCCTGGCTGATCTCTGGTGCATCAAAATAATGAAGTAGAGGATCAATGGCATTCAGCACAATGCAAGGTCATAAGCTTTAATGAAGTGAGGCATCCCATGCTTGCAAGAAATAGCAAACCTTTAAGCCTGCTGCAACTTGCTCTCACAGAAACCAAACAGAACAAAAAAATTCACTCCTTAAGCCCTAAATTTTGGAAAACTCCATATTTAAGTACTGACAATCTTTACCATTTAAAATGTTAAGAAGCTTTTCAATAAAGCTAGAACTAAAATCAGAAGTGGCTCTTGGACAAAAAGTTTTCATAACCTTGTCGAACAGTCATCACTTGGTTTTGGATTAAGTCCATCCAAAGATCTAAAAAATTCTAGGGATCTAAAATCTAGGGAAACGGCCTTAGTGCCATACGCTGCGATCCCAGGGTGAAAACAGCCCATGTTCTCTAACACACAACTCACTCTTCCCAGACTCCTTCAGCAGAGCACATTAAAGAGAATGAGATGTTTCAAAGCTGCCACGTTTCTTACAACATCGTCCAGAACAAAAAGGAAGCCTGAGGATGCAAACCAGCCACCTGTAACTCTTCCTCAAAGATAACATTTCAATGAAAAACTCCTTTAAAAAAATACAAGCCCATTTAAGTTTGGCCCAGAAAACCCCACCATTCACTTTCCTAACAGAGTGAAATACCTCTTGCTGTCCAAAATCTACATACCGGAGCACAATGAGGGCTTCAGAGAGTATTCTTTGTTCATTTTTAATCTGCTTTTAGCTAAAGAAGAGCTTGCAGGTTCCACACGTTCTCGGCAAAGCACGTAAAGAGGAGCCGTGTCTCCGAACTGCCCTCTTTGCTTACTGGGAGTGCAACACTCAGGCACGATGACGTGGCAGAGGGACCATGCTAAGCACTCACACCTCGGTGTCAGGCGTGAACAAGGCAGACTCGGTACCGTATTTACAATACATACAAATATTATTACTTTGCTAACTATAATTATAGCTCTCCCTCTAAAAGAACACACACAAGGGTGGTACTTCTGGTGTTACAGAAGTGGAGCACGGGAGGGCAGAGCTACCCAAGGTGGTTTGTCAGCAATTTAGCTACAGCAGCAAAAAACACAGAGCAAATCTCTGCCTGCACCTTCCCGGGTAAGCTTTCAAGCCTGTTCAGATAACTGTGCCATCACCAGCGCCCGTGGTGGCTCGCCTCGGCCAGCACACCGCCACCGCAGCCTGGATCTACACTGAAGTTTGTTTACTGCCTCCTCCCCGGACGCTCCGGGTTGGTTAGTCACATCTTTCAACCTCCTTTGGGCAGCCAAGAGAGCACCCTCCTCCTGCTGCTGTCAGAGCATGTGATTACAATCACAGCAGCTTTTAATTGGGACAAAAACAGCTTTCAGGTGTATTTGCACTATAATAAAATGCCCAGCTCAGGAACAGGCAAATGAAAAGCTTAACACATTATAGATCAGGGATTATAAATATCTTCAGCAACGTGTATTTCTATCTCAAGAACAGAAGATTGCAAGATTTTTACATAGCTATGTATTTATACAGCACTTTGCAAATCTAACTCACAGGCAAAGGTTGCAAATGAAGCAGAGCAGAACAGATCAGGGCTATGGACTCATCACTATGTCCTTCAAAAACATAGGCACCAAAAAGGCTGCAATAGAGCAGGGATTTCTTGCAGGAGGAGAGAAGTTACTTGGGTGTTTTGGTTTCTTTATTATTGATTGCAAAAGTGTCTCTCACTACTTGAAAAAGAGAATTCAAGCTCTATTAAATGACAATATCCTACCTGACACATACACTGTCTTGGCTCAGCTTGTGTTTTGGTCTGGTACTTACTGGCAGTGCTTCTTTGGCGCAGACTATCCTCCCCACACCTACAGGGCTGCGCAACGAGTAAAACAAGTGACAATAATATTCAAGTGATCATTGTAAACAAACAGCACTGTAAACACCAGCCTAACTTATGCCGCTTTCTTTTTTTCTTCTAATGACAAGAGGGAACTTTAAGTTGTTACCTCAAACCACAGAAGGATAGAGGGAGAATTCCCCAGAAGTCCCCGTCAGTCCCAGAACAGGGGGATGGGGGTGAGGAAAAGCCACCGCGGTGCTTGTTTGTGTCTCGCAATGTGCTGCCTCAGGTGCTGTCCCTAATTAGACTGTCCTGCACATGGGGAGATGCCACAAGTCGGGATTTGGAAGCATGCGAAGAAGGAGCTCACCAGGGCTTTCAGTGCATGGCAGGAGGGGCTCTCGAGGCAGGAAAGCACGTGGAGCTAATGCTTACAAAGGGAAAAGGTCTCCTCACTCACTTCCAGTGTTTCCTGACACTAGAAACATAAGTAAATCAACTTGTGTTTCAACAACAGCGAGAGAGCTGGAAGGCTGCCCACTGGTGCATGCTAACATTAGAAAATCTAGAATTAAGATCATAAAATGAGCTAAAATGACAGAAGTGCCAAAGACAGTATCCCAGACTCATGCAAATCTGCACTGCCAGTTTCCTGCAGGCCATCGGCTGATGGCTCGAGCATATGAGATGGGTCCCAGCACTTCGAGGTACCTTTTCAGACTCCACAGGGAATTATCCTCTGCCTCCTCCCCACAGGGCAATGAAATAACATCAACGTGTCCAAGGAAAGGAACGGAGCAGTAGCTGAAGCCAGTATTTCCCAAAGCAAAGCCCAGGGACCACTGATGTGACACGGGGTATGAAACAGTGGTTCACAAAAACCACGAAAAATAGGAGCAATGAATGAATGTGAGGGATTCAGGCTATTTTTACTTGACCGTAAATAGAAGCTCCAGTGGCTGTAGAAGCTGCATGGATTCTTCTTTCCAAAAGTTGAGATAGATCCTGGAGTAAGAAACACCCACTTAGGGAGCCCCTAAGCACCTCCATGAGGCTAAAAACTTCTTTTATTTAACAAGAGATCCAAGGGAGGACAGACAACTCTACGTGAAGCAGAGAAGACAGAGATGGTAAGCAAATGCAGTGCTATTAGTGGTCCGAGGTAACGAGATCTTCACTGATCCAGAAACAAGACGACTTGAGAAATGTGATCCCAAAGGAAGACGACTCAACCAGCATCCAGAACTTTCAAAAATCCCCTCTTGGCAAGAGAGCACCATACTTTATTTCTCAACACATATTCCAAAAGCCCACTGCAAGAGCTTCCTAGGATAGCAAGCCTCAGAGCCATAAATTAACCCAGTGGGAAAACAACTGCCAGATATGCCTCAGCAGAAAGCCTAAAGAGATGAATTGGCAAAGAGGGCAATAACTTGCCAAGGGGTTTGCTCTGTTAATGTTGAGTGCATTACCTTCCAGAAAAGGGGTGGTTTAATTCAGGTCTTTCTCCCTTCAGTAAGGGAAAGGAGGCTCTGAACTGCAAGCTTCACAGCATACGGTGTGGTTATACCGTTCTTGTTGGCAAGATCACCGAAGAAGGGATATTTGGAGAAGCCAGACATTGCCCCTGGGCTTCCAGCAGGCACAAGAGACTCTCTGGTGTCTGCAGGGACAGCTCTAGGAAGAGTGCAGGCTAACATAACATCCTTTGGGTCCACATTCATCAACGCTGAGACTGGAAGCTTCCAGACCCCCTGACCACACAGATTTGAGTCAAGACAAACATGATCATACAATTGGGCAGATCACAAAATACAGTGAGAGTACAAGACGGGGAGTCACTGGCCCCCAGCCCAACATCAGGGGTGCCTGGGCAGCCTGTGCGTGCCCCAATGCGAAGCTTGCCTGGACAGTCGCCCCTCCTGCATTACATGAACAAATCTGAATTGGCAGGGCGAAGGTGTGCCCATTCAGGGGCTGCGTCATGCAGCCATAGTGGTTTTTATCACGTATGAAACCAAATTGGATTTACATCTCATGGAACCATGGCCTTTTCCCTCAAGTCTTAAGTAGATCTTATTAAGGGGAAAA